>NW_022723205.1:98503-156683 GCF_011630105.1 Anneissia japonica
CGTGGGTGCCGCCAGGATTTTCCCGACGGCGGTCCGATGTCCCCGACGGGTGAAATGGCCGATTTTCCCGACGAGAGTGTAAGTGGGCTTGGTAGGGCGTTTTTCCATAATCTTTCTGAAGTAGTCCATGTGGTGAATCCTTCGAAACTTACAATTTAGGAGTTTCAAAGTCTAATCGATTTTAGAGACTAGTATATCAAATAATTATTTAATCTATTTTTGAGTATTATTATTATTATTATTATTATTATTATTATTATTATTATTATTATTATTATTATTATTATTATTATTATTATTAGCCATTCTTTACATAATAATATATAATTTTTTTTCTCCCTGACGACTTTGTTTTTCTCCCAGACCGAAGGGGGAAGGGAGGTCGGTCTAAAGGTCAGCCTTACCCGACGGGAACAAATTGTGTCTGCCAAATAGAGGTTGAAGCAGCTCAACGTGGTCTCACCTTTATGGAAAATAGTTCCACTCATAACACATAAACATATAAACCTGTTTGTGGCATGAAGGGATGTCCGATCATTGACATTATGTAATCGAACCGGCCCTTCCGAGCAATGTATCCGATAGGTTTGTAACTTGAGTGATCGGAAACTATAATTTCTCAACCTAGGCATATCGAATGAAGTTGCTGAGACCAATAATATAAAGTGCACGAAAGCCGAGAAGTAATAATTAAAACTGGAAATTTAAATGGACAAGAAAGACGTGTGAATATGATGGTATAGAACATTTGAACAAAGGAAATAATAGAGAACGTACGGTAGCACGGGGCTAGCGTCTAGTTCTGGTGGCGCGGACAGATTTTCTCCCGTTGTATTTGCTTGTTTTACCCATTCCTGTATTTGGAATTATTTCTTATGAATAAATTGTATTAAAAATATAAACGCTAAATAAAATACTTTTATGTATTAAAAACAATTGAGTGTGTCAACGGAGGAGTAAAAACTATTAAAGGATCTGCTTGCCACATTTAGACCATGGAGAAAATAAAATTTTCTCCATGTTTAGACAACAATCATGTAGCGTCGCAGAGGTCTTTCAATTTCCGGTGGGGGCTAGGGAATTGCAAGGTCCCGATTAGACAGGGGAAACCCTTGCTGGCGTCGAGGGGAACCCATGATGGAAAAAGGGAACCAACCAGCCATGTTATTTACTTATTTGTTCAACAATATTTAACGAGTGAGCTCTACATGAGCCAAGTTGACCCAATGCGGTATACAAAGACATAAATAATTATGTAGTTAAATATAAAAATACAAAAGAAAAATATAAAATCTATATAAATTAAGGTACATAAGCACAACAATCAATTAATACAAAATTCTAAAATGCAATAAACAATTTGAAACAACATGAAAAACAATTTTTTTAAAAGCTAGGCAAGACGTTGCTTTCTTAAATAATCTTTAATCTGAAATTTAAAACTGCAATATTCGAAGAAACGCATATCACGAACACAAGTGATGAATTGTTATGAGCCTGTAAATAGAGGTAGTATTCCAAATTGATGGGATACGAATGGAGCGAGCGGAGGAAACGAAAGAGTAGAAATATCGAATTTGCTTTATTGAAAAGTAATTCAGTAAATGAAAAGGCAATTAAGATGAAATCAAATAGCGCTATTAAGTGTGACAATTCGGGATTCGAAGGATTGAAGAAGGAAAAACCATTGGTAATCAAGGTTCAGTGAGGGCGTCAATCATATCACAAATATAATATACAATCATAAACGAAATCAACTACTGTATAAAACGAAAAATAAGCTCCCATGAGCGGGAGCGTGTCTTCAGTTGCTTTTTTTTTTTTTTTTTGTGACTTTTAACTCATAGAAGAGCTCTTCTACGAGTCTAAGCATTTTTTAAATACTGTAGGACAGTTTAGGACCAGGAAAGAAAGTAGATCTACATTCATTTTATGAAGGAGTTTGTGAGCTGACTAAAAAAAAAGAGTAGGGTTGGATGAAGCATGTTCATTAATATGGTATTTGGGAATAATTTTATTTCATAATTTAATTCAAAAAGGTCAGTTTCATCTTAATGTTACTTTTGAAAAGGAATGATTGTTATTTATGTTAATTATAAGAAATAGTGTTTATTTTTATCATGATACAAGAAATTGAGTAATTTCAGTTTTTGTATAAAGTTATATAACCTAAAAATTTAATATAATTTTATTATTACTAATAATTCTTTATTACCATTATTATCAATTATTACGGTAATGCTAATTATTATAATTAGTGAACTACTGTGACGGATCGTTCGAGAGATTGGTCATGTGACAAAGTAAACCAATCAGTTCACTGGATGAAACTGTCATGATGACAGCGACATTTACAAGTTAATAACTTGGGACTTTTAAATCTTCACTTCTAATACAGGTCTCACTCTCGATTAATCGATGGATCATTCAAAATGATAGAATTAGGCTACAGTGGTGATTGAATCCAGAACTTGTAACGAAAGGTCGCTCTTCAGCTTTTCAACCACATATTCGGTAGCCTAAGTCAATCGTGAAATCGTTTCCCGAGCTTCTAACCTCCATTCTCAAACCAAATCTTCGGTTGACACTTTCGCTAACTGTGCAAGCCAAAATAAAACTGTTTAAAAAACATATTTTGAAATGTAATATTAGAAAATTGCAACTGGAGTATAAAGCAAAAGAACTGAATACGGTTATTGAGACTTTCATTCTCATGGTGTAATTTATTTTAAAAAAACAATTACAATTGATAAAAGTATAGAAAATTTCCGTTTATCTATAGTTTCGTAGTTAAAACTAAATTGACCAACAAGCAGATATACCTAGAAAAATGTGTAGTTTCACAACACACACAGATTGTGATCTGGAATAAAAACCACCAAATACAGTAATAATACAGGTCTAGCTCTAATCATGGAGTTAATTATAACTTCATGCTCTAATTCAGTAAAGACCCCCTCCAATCTGCTCTAAATAAAAACCACTTTTCTGTGTTCCCAAATTAGCATCGGTCCTTTATTTTTATTATTCTAATTAGAGACGAAAGGTGCTACAGACAATGGAATTCTGGTCGCAGAAGTGATCTTTAATTAGAGGGAGACCAATATATTGCACTCAACATTTTGCTGCTGCCCAAGATTATGCAAGAGCTCCGACTGCCCTGATTCTGTATGCACACAATGAAATATTAAAAATAGGCCTACTGCCACAAGATAGGAGGCGCCCTTTTGGGATTTTAATATAGTTCCTTGAAACTCGTCATTTGAAGGACACGCCCCTTCGTGGTAGTACTTTTTGAAATATATTCTTTGCTGCTACTGTTTATACCAAAATTTTGTTGTGTCACTTTGAAAAAAAAAAACCCCAAAATAATTTATCACAATCTGTACTCTCAAAGCAATTGTATTTTTATTATATTTTATGATAAAAAATTGATAGACAAAACGAACAAAAGTCTGTTCAGATTTAGTTTAATTCATTTTATTTCATACATGTTTTCAATGTATATATACAATCTAACCACAACAATTTATATACAATACAAAGCTTCCTATACTAACAACATATACACTAAAAATTTTCAAGGGAACATGACAATCACAATACAATACATATTGTATTCTGAAAAATCAGAATACAATATATATGTATAAAATATTTATGGATGTAGCTGGGTAGTTAAGATACAGTAAACTGGCAATCCCCGGAACATACGGGAAATAATATAAAAATACAACATGGTTCGAGACTAGTAGTGAATTCCATTTGAGGTGCACTAGAGGGGGTTCAAGGACAGCGACACTGAGGTAAAGTATTTATCGTTTTACAAATTTTGATCATCCATAAAAGGCCCATGTTTTGCAATTGTGCAAACCAAATATAAAATAGGAAATTTGAATGGGAGAAATCATGCCTGTACAGAACTTTGCAGAGTGTAGAGTTGAAAAACTAAAAATTGGTGTTTAAGATGCAATTGCAAGGTCCTAGGTTTGGTCTCTGCCACAAAAATCTTGGAGGTTCTTTAATACAACCCCAAGTAAACCTCATCACATAACTCATTTATTTAAATATATTACTGAATTTTGATATAGCAGATAATATTAAAGTTTCTATTTACTTCTTGTTGGTCATATAGCGTACACCACACAGCCTACAGTACTTGCTCTCTAAAGCCAGGCTCTCACTGTGCGATTCTATGTAGAACGCAACGACACGACGCGCGCGCAACGGATCGTTTTTAATGACGATCTGTTCAGAGTGCCACCGACAAACAGCAGACAGCGTACCGCGTCGTCTAGCGCTCACAAAGCGTGGAGTTGGGGGTTGTACAACGCAGTGATTGCCCGGCTTTAGGAAACAGCCTAGTCTAATTCCAAAATATACTTTTCATATCATTCACATTTTATATGCTGTATCACTCTTGGATGGAGAGATAAAATCTGGCAAGTCATCTTGCTTCCAGTGTCTGACTCATGATTATTAATGAGACACTTCGCCCTGCCCCTTGGATATAGTTGCCATGGTCCCACACATAATGTTTGTAAAACTTGTTTGTGCTATGTGCTGATTGGTCAGTTGAGTTTGATTGACACTCAAAAAGGGTCCAATGACAATCTAAAGCCTTAACCTTTGTCTACACTGCCTAAAAAAATGTGATTTTGGATAAAACTGAATTCTCAAATCTGATTTGTTGGTGTGATTTGTAGTGTTTGCTTATTAATCAAAAGGTGTTTCCTAAAATATTTGACAACTTTTGACGGACAACATAAAAAAGTTGAACATTTTCAGCATTTTTTTTATACAATTTTAAATTATGTGATATGATGTAATCATGCCCACATATAGGCACAGCACATTTTTTTTTGTCACCTAAAATTTGATAGTGTAGACAAAGCTTTATGGTAGCATAAATTTATGCTTCCACAAAAAACAATATGTTATTTGGGGGGGGGGGGCATAAAGGGATATCCCTTCACTGGATGTACCACTCCTTAACATTGTGCACAAAAACTCCATTCAAACTTATTGGGGTGGTCAATCCAGCAGAGACGAGACGTAGAAACAGGGATTAAGAAAAACAGCCAATCATAACATGTTCACGGTTTACGAAACAACTTCTAATAGTGGTCAACTTCAAGATGTATAGCACCGACAAGTTTTCCCTTTTTTCTAAAACATTAAAATTGATACAAATGAGCATACAACTTATAAACAACAAAATGAATACATAATGATAAAGGTCTTGTACAATAAGAACGATACAAATAGATCTTGACTTGAATAGAATTTAAGTACTTTCACTGTGTATAAAAAGGAAGGTGGCTATGTCATTTATATATCTAAATTAATATGTACGGTATAAGACTCCAACAAAGCTAGGGCCGAAACTGTGGGCCTAAGTAGCAGTACAAATATGTTGTAAACACACATTGAATACATATGTATTCTGTACATCTCTGAACATATGTGCACTGTTTATACAGTGCACATATGTTCAGAGATGTACAGAGTCTAAACACACTAAGACCAGTGTATGTAAACACATGGAACACAGTGTGTCTATACACATGGAATACAGTGTGCCTAGGTCTAGGGCATGTATAGGCCTAGACAGACTCAATGCAACAGTACCTAAAGACACTGAATGCCGAGTGTACATAAACACCTACAATGGTTTGTGTCTTAATGCAACACTTAACACTTAATGCAGTGTGACTATATACATCCACTGACAGGTTCCTGAACACATTGAGCAGAGTGTGTCTAAAAGCAATTGAATCCTGTTGCTAGACAACTGAACAGTGTGCCTAAACGCAATAGAACACATTGTGCCTAAACACAGCTGCACAGTGTGTTTGTAAACACAACTGAACATTGTGTGCATAAACATAATTGAACACATTGCACCTAAACACATGAAGCACGTTGCTAAACTCAACTGAACAGAGTGTCTAAACAAAATAGAATACAGTGTGTCTAAACACAACTGAACATTGTTTCTAAACACAAATGAACATATTGCGCCTAAACACAACTGAACACTGTTTCCAAACACAACTAAACAGTATGCCTAAACAAAAATGAACATATTGTGCCTAACCACAATTGAACACCATGTGCCTAAACACAAATGAACATATCCTGCCTAAACACAATTGAACACCATGTGCCTAAACACATATGAACATATTGTGCCTAAACACAACTGAACACTGTTTCTAAACACAACTGAACAGAGTGTGCCTAAAGAAAAATGAACATATTGTGCCTAAACACAACTGAACACTGTTTCCAAACACAACTAAACAGTATGCCTAAACACAAATGAACATATTGTGCCTAAACACAATTGAACACCATGTGCCTAAATACAAATGAACATATCGTGCCTAAACACAATTGAACACCATGTGCCTAAACACATATGACCATATTGTGCCTAAACACAACTGAACACTGTTTCTAAACATAACTGAACAGAGTGTGCCTAAAGAAAAATGAACATATTGTGCCTAAACACAACTGAACACTGTTTCCAAACACAACTAAACAGTATGCCTAAACACAAATGAACATATTGTGCCTAAACAAAATTGAACACCATGTGTCTAAACACAAATGAACATATTGGGCCTAAACACAATTGAACACCATGTGCCTAAACACAATTGAACACCATGTGCCTAAACACAACTGAACACTGTTTCTAAACATAACTGAACAGAGTGTGCCTAAAGAAAAATGAACATATTGTGCCTAAACACAACTGGTAAGTGTGCCTCAACACAATTTAACACAGTGTGTCTAACAAGGTGCACAGAATGCCTAACACTGACAAAAAAAAAAATTGTCGCTTAAAACTTGATAGTGTGTGTCGAGCGAGCATTAAAGGATAAAATGTGGTGAAACTATTTGAGAGGAGCAGAGATATGAAATAATTCCAGGGACATTAATAATGTACAACTGACTAGCTGGAATTTGTACAAAACACACTGACATTTGTAAGTCTAAATCATCACAGGCACAGTCATCAATATAAACTGGTCTTCTTCATGATACGCAAGAATTCGCCTTCGTTGATTTCACCATCACCATCCCGGTCCGCCTCATCGATCATCTCCTATTATAGAAGGACAATGGCATCAATGAAACAAGTAAACTATAAAGTTGTATGTGACACATACCCATATATGGGCATGTTGAAGTCATACCATATACATATATGGAAATGATATTGTCATAGTACATCCATATGTGGGCAGACCACAGAGATAATGATAGTACGGACAGATCTTAAGAATTAGACATTGTTATAGTAAAATAATAACAAACATTTCAACAATGTCAAATTTTATTTCACAAATAACCGTTCAAATGCCAAGATGTGGGTGCACCATGACCAAATTTATTCATTTATTCAACTTTCTTTACACAGTAATATCTCCCAACTACTTACCACTCCGTCCGAACAGGGTTCGTAAATGAGAAAATTCATAATTCACAGAGTTCAAATTTGCAGCATCTCAATGTGGTGATGGTAGGCCTTGGCCATGCTACAAAGTACAGGGCTAGGTAGGCCCAAGCCTTGCCATGGGAGAAAATTTTGTCACGAAATATGACTTGGATTTTACTGTTTTCTGCAACAAAATATTACTTTACAGAAGCCAAAATTACCTGTGCTCACTGTGAAGTATTCATTTGAAGTGATTTCAAAATGAAATCATGATCATAAATGCCCAAAAACAGTTTTATTATTCTTTTCATAAAGATCGCGAATCCATGTGAATAATGCCCCCAATGATCAAAAAGTGAGATTTATTGTACAGTATGCCTGAACAAGCATGTACTGATCAAATATAACATATCTTGGCTGAAAACGATTGCTATATCTTGCTTTAAACTTCATTTTATATCACTTTATTGGTTTGAATGTTTTCTCTCTTAGCTGATGTAACAATTAAAATTATTTCGGAAGACTTATAAACACATTTTAAAGTGTTTCAGTAGTTAAAAGCGATCATTTGTAATGATGTCATAGCTGCAAATTCGGTTCGTAGAATCGAGAGTTTGCAAATGAGAGGTTCGTAATTGGGAGATGTTACTCTACTTGATGGTACGCTGAGAACTGAAAGATGAATATATCACCAGATTCCTCCCACTTTTGACTTACCTGTAACTCCTCATCTGTTAGATTTTCTCCGAGCTCCTTTGCAACACGTTTTAAGTTCTTAAATGATATTTTGCCGGTTTCATCATCATCAAACAAACGGAAGGCTTTCATGATCTCTTCCTTGGAGTCTTTCTCACTCTGGTGGAAGGAAAATTTGTAACAGTTTTCTGTTAATAAATCTGATGTTACGTAAAAATATAATTCATTTAATTCAGTGCCTGAACCTTGGAGTAAATTGGGTGTCACAGAGTTCCAAATGTGTTCCTTGTACATGTTATCATCATATTTAAGAAGTCTATAATACATGGAGGATGTCCTTGTAATTATGTAATATGCTAAATAGACATGTAATCATATGTAGGGTATGTTCTATAAAAATGTGATCACATAAATTTGTTTGAATTTGAAACATGTGATTACATGAATTTATGTGATTACATAAAGGATGTGTTCAATAGACAAATGATCATATGAATGAATGTGTTTGCATGCACATTTGATTATATGATTTTGTTCCATAGACACATGACCATACATGAATCTTTCATACACTGTAATCATATGGAAGATGTGTTCTATAGACATGTGATCATATTTAGGATATATTCTATAGACAAAGTGATCCTATGAATATGTCTCATGCACATGTAATTTTTTTTTTTTCTTTCTTTTTTACCCTGGATGACCTGATCAGCGCAAAAGCATTATTACCCTGAAGAGCCTAGTAACAGACAATAAAATACAATAAATGACAAAAATCGGAAAGTACAGACAATCAATAAAGGCTAAATAGAGGATCAATATAGGATAAAGGGTAATTCTTTGTGTGGGAAGGGCGGATGGTGTCACGTATGTAATATCTCACCATCTTTGCTGTCATCATCGTTAAGAAGTCATTAAAGTCAATGGTGCCAGTTCCCTCCTTGTCGATGTCCTGGATCATCTTCCTAATCTCTTCTTTTTTGGGTTCAAATCCAAGTGCTCGCATGGCAACCTATAATAATGATGTCATAACATTTCATTACAAATACAATGAGGTTACTCTGCTATACTGTACTTGCAATTAATATTAGTTATTACTGTACTAACGCAGGTACAAACATGCCCCCTAACTCTTATATTAATTTTCATGCCAAATTCTCCACTCTGTATGAACCCCACTCCTAAATTTAGCGATTTGAAATGCTAATTATACAGATAACAATTCTAAAAGTATAATAAACAACATATAAATGAATTGGAATATTTTTAGCTAGAGTTAAGAACTTCAACAGCTCAAACACAGGCTTAAATTATAAGTAAATCCATTACAGACAAAAATAAATTTTTTGTCACTGCTTGCATATTTCAGGCTAAAATTAGCACTTGATTTGATTACACTCACAATGTAAACAGTTCTAGAATTTAGATAATATATGCAAATAAAAATCTAATTACTAATTGAATGGAAAGACATACTTTATACAATGTTTAATGGACTTACTACGCACAGATAATGATAATCTTTAATAAAAAATAAAATGTTTGGTTTTGTCCTGTTAGCAGACTAGCCACCACAAAAAAAAAAAAAAAAAAAAAAATCAGTTAAAATTAAAATGTTTTGTAAAATATATTTTTATTTTTTTTCAATAATATCAGATTCACAAAAAGCAAAATGATACAAAACATGTGATAAATTTTCATTGGACATTCTGTATTATTTCAACAAAGATAACATTTTCTTCATCAGGCTAAAATCAGGGATGTAGTTATAGTAAGAGGAGGTGGGCAGGGCCACCCAGCCTTGAAGTTTTCCACCCAGTCTAAAGCTAATTTCATGGCCTTCCACCCACCCTTATTAACCCACTTTTCCATCTTTAAGATCCTCTCGTATTATCTAGAGTATACTAATGTTATCACGCACCCACCCTCAAAATATTTACCCCCACCTTTAGTTTTCATTAGCTACAACCCTGAAAAATATAAAATTTATCTTTTTTATTTGAAATTATAATTTTTCGCAAAACAAGATATAAATAAGTGTTGCTAAATTAGTAATAATCAGGAAATATAAAATAATTACTTTCAATTCTTTGGCATCAATAGTACCAGTGCCTTCAGTGTCAAATAAGTCAAAGGCTTCTCGAATCTCTTGTTTCTGCTCTTCAGTGAGTTCTGGTTTGGGTCCTGTTCGTTTCTTCTGCGCGCCCCCAAGAGCGGACTTGTTATACCTGGAAGCCTAAAGAAGTAGGTACAATGTTATCAAAAGTTTAGTTAGTCAAAGTGTACTTAATTATATTAATCAGGCATTAATTTGGCAGGAATTTGAAATGTACTATATAGAGATAAAGAGTGATTATAAATTTTTAAAGGTGTTTATGTATTATACTTATGCATAAAATACAAGAAGCTAGTGTTAAATTGTAATTCAAAACGTTGTTGGGTAAAATACTGGTTACTGATATGATAGGCCTACTTTTAAAGTAAACATTGTCATTATTATATGAAAATACAACAAACTAATTTCCTGATTTTAAGTTGTATAAATAAGTAATCTCTAGCAGCATCAAAGAAAAAGGAAGGTCCGAGGTGCAGTGCCAAAAAGAACAGAAATTGTATAGCATCTCAGAATCGCTAGTAACTTCAGCATTTTCGTTCAATGTGTTTTGCTGCTTGTGTAAACGTGTGCTCAAGTTTATTAAAGTGTATTTCATATTAGTTGAGGAAATTTTACTTTTAACTTGCTTTAATTTTGATAATACCTATCTCTCTCTAGGCCTAGAGCTGAACTCAAAGTTAATACAGTCGACTCGGCCTAAGTCGAATCTAATGGGACTGGCATAAAAAGATCGAGTTATACAGATTTCGACTTGCACATTTTCGAGAAAAAAAAAAATACTGTATTATAGAACAATACTACTGTATGTGTACCATGCCCACAAAATAGAATTTCACGCAAAACCGAACATATTTTTAAGTCCCAAAATCATTCCTATTGTTCTTTTAATAAAATACTTTCCTAAAAACATGAACTCCCTATTCCGAATCTCGGACGATTTGTCCAATTCAGGACGGTAACACTCACTGAAAAAACCAGACGATAGTTAAATAGACATCGTTTAACGACAAGCATACCACACGCTGTGAAAACGACTTGTATTGCCATGTAGATTATCTGTTGATTAACATGACATGCCAGTAGTTTTGTTGGTTAATTATGAAGTGAAATTAAGGTACGCATTCCAATGTTTTAATTAGTGTATATTCTTGCTTTTAATCCTTAAAAACCATTTGGAATCAACCTGAAATAAAGACGGAATTCGACAAAGCAAGTTCCTACTGGTTACTCTTTTTAGTAGACGTCTAATTCAAATTTGTTAGATTCGTCAGTGTAAATTGCAAATGCACCTCAAGATGCTATTCAAAACATGTTGCTAATTCTATTACGGAGGAAATTTGTAGAGAATAAAATCTAATTTGTTAGGTTTACTTAGATTTGACTCTAAAATAATACCATGAGGGTTTCGTATTTGTTTTTTGCTTTGTTTTATAAATTTGTTTAAGAAAACATTCTTTATTACACCGAGCTTTTTTACTGTCATGCACTATGAAACATTGAGCGATCTGACGTCATCACAGCCAAAGCACAAATCTAGTGCAAAACACCCCACGAAAATGGCCCAATTAGTGGGCAGGCGGAGTTTTTGGGGGCGTGACCTATTCTGTTTACAACTAGACTTCCGACCAGCATTACCCAACGAAGAATGTGTGCTTGGAAAAACATAATCAGACCTAAATGAAATGCACGCAAAAACAATATAAAAATCGCATCAATTTTATTGGTACTGTAATAATTAAATTTGCTGAGCAGTACAGCAAAACAACAGGTATTGTACGTATTATTAAATAATGTTGAATTTGCGTAGGCTAGGCTAGGCCTAGTCAAAAGAATCCAGGGCTTTGATAAATTAATTAAATAGCTAGGCCCAGACTACAACAATCTTGTTCAAAATGGGTTCAATGTATCAAGTTCTATAAACTGAACTGGACGACAAACTGAACATTGGAGCCGGTACGGAGGGGTGTCTGTATTGAGAGTAGACTGCAACTTACGACATACGATCGTGTGATCCAAGTTCCAAATCGCGCTGTCTGAGATGTTAGTTTTGACTTGGCTAACTTGTTGCCGTACAACAAGGATTGAACTTTGTTTTCCAACGGCTGTGTATTTTCCCATGTGCGCTACAAAATTTGGATCTTCGACTTGTGTGGTTGAAATTACTTTAAAATCGGCCTATCTGGACCGGAAAATTCAGTCGATATAGCCGAAATTCGACTTTAAAAATTCGAATTAAACAAACAATTTATACAGTAATACATAGGAAAGAATTGGGACTTCTTCAAAAATTCGACTGACGCGAATTTTCGACTTAAACAGAGTCGACTTCGGCGGACTCGACTGTACTTCATTAATACGCCTTTTTCACGAATCGGTAGACATCTAGAAGTGATGACAAACATTGCGAATCAGCGGTGCGTAACCCTGTCTCTTATACACATCTAGATGTGTATAAGAGACAGACATTGAAATGGTGAGGGCGCGGGGAACAAAAATGTTAATGCAATTAAATTGGAATGGTAAGGCTGTCTCTTATACACATCTAGATGTGTATAAGAGACAGCATTATTACTTACATTATTATTGTTATTATTATTATTATTATTATTATTACTATTATTGATACTAAGATAATTTCTATATTGTTTGATCTGTAATTTAGGATCTGTTACCAGCGTTAGAAAGTGCAGATGTTGTGTTTCACTGTGCCTCACCCTCTTCAGCGTGTATCAACAAGTAAGCTTGTCATCTTCCTTTTTTGTGGGTATATCTTTCTATTGAGGTATACATGAGTGTAGGAAAAAAATGCCAGTAGGAAAAATGCCAGTTAACAGAAACACCACACCAGTGAAACAAAACATTTCATAATAGGGGTGTTGTTTTGTGCAAAAATAACTGACACAACCTAATTAACCGATCTTTATTAGGTTTCATCAATTAAAAAAATTAAATACAGCCTACCAACTGCTTTATTAAGTTGCATTTAATCATCATAATAATAGTACATTTACATAAATAAATACATCCTTATAAATCAGAATTTCCAATGGGCTGTCTGTCTCGTCTTCTAAAATCAAGCCACATTGTGGTCACTGCATTTTTGGTATTAAAATTGGTAGGGATATTAATTTCACAAATGTGCTGCTACAAAGTGCCAACTGCCATACGCTGCCACGATACATTGCCACATGCCACTATACAGTGTAAACCTCATTCCATTTCAGAGACCTGTTCTACAGAGTAAATGTTGAAGGCACTAAGAATGTTGTGGAGATGTGCAAGAAAGTTGGTGTGAAGGTATAAAAGTTTGCAGAGAATTTCCCCTAAAATCAACCAATTAATAATCTATCAGTAATTCAATACTTGATTTGTTATTGAAAACTTGATTAATCAATCATTGATGTTCAATCGATAATTGATTGAGAAATCAGCAATTACTACATCATCTAATTATAATAAATAAGTCAATAATTAAATAAATATTAGATCAATCAATAAATAATCAATGAATAAGTAATTAATCGATCAATAGTCAATTGATCAATCAAATTGATGAATTGAAAATCGATAAAATAAATTTTATACCTTTATTTCTTCACTAAAAATTTATTCCCTTGGTTTGAAATTAGTACAGTATCTCCTTCACCTGTGTTTGTGCATTAGTTGTGAATTTATTGCATTTTCATAACCACTTGGCTTTGCATATTCATTAACTATGTCAATGAATATACATTAACTGTGTCAATATGTGTATTTTCGTCATTGCATATTCCTTAGCTGTGTCAGTGTATAATAACTGTTTTGCTATATTACAGAGGCTTGTGTTAACCAGTTCAGCCAGTGTCTTGTTTGAAGGAATTGATCTTGAGGGCGCTACAGAAGATACACCGTACGCGAGTAAACCTATTGATTATTACACAGAAACAAAAATACTGCAAGAGAGGGTATTTAGAGTTATCATCTGATTTTTATTGCTTTTTTAATTCAATAGGTTTATTATTCAAGTTTATTTTGGCAACTTTGGATTGGATTACTGTGTGCTCAAGTTAAAACTTTTTTTAACGTGAAATTTCCTTTTTTTTTTTTTGGTCCTATAAGGTGTGGGGAGGGGGGGTGCTGGCTTGTCTTAATGCTCTGATCCTGCTAGACTGCCACTGACCGTAACTGATTAAAATAAAGCTACATACTGGACTAGATTGTAAGACAGGCTTCAAAAATGTCTTAATCTGATTATTATGCCAATTTAAAATATTACACAGCATTTTCTCAATGTTTAGATTGTTCTGGAGGCCAGTGATCCTGCTAATGGTTTTCTAACCGTTGCTATACGTCCCCACAGCCTGTTTGGACCACGTGATCCACTATTTATTCCAACAATTATCAAAACTGCCAAGGAAGGCAAGCTCAAATTTGCAATAGGGTAAGTGATGTTCATCTGCAGTTAGTTATGTGCTCATTATAGCACCTTCTCTAAACATCTTTAGAAATATTCAAAAGAAAAAACATATTGTACCACAACCATAAGCATTATTTAGGATTTAGAATGTTGCCTCTTTATATATTCATACATGCCAACATTTGAGTAATAAAAATCAGAACAAAATAAGATGTTTCTTCATAGATTTTTAGTATTTTAGCGTTACGCGCCAACCGAGGGCCGTAGGCTAAGCGGGAGCTGGGTTAATTCGAAGAGGGCGAGAGGTGTCCCCCTCTCATAAGGTAGGGGTCCAGGGGGCCTGAAAGCTCCAGGATTCTTTCTGTTTAGGGAGCCAAAATGATTTATTTGGGTATGTAACTAATTACTAATTTGTAAAATTTGAAATTAGGCTAAATTCAACCATCTGTATAAATAGTGATTAAATTACCTTAAATCAGAAGCTGGGGAAAATCGGGAGAACGATTTTCAATCAGGAGACAAGTCTCAAAATCAGGAGTCTCCCGGTCAAATAACGATTGTTGGCATTATGTTAATTTGCTGGGTTAATATGAATGTACACTAGGTCATGTAAACGCAGGATTAAATTTATACACTATTATATTTTACAGAAATGGAAAGAATCTGGTGGATTTCACATACATTGAGAATGCTGTTTATGGTCATATCTTAGCTGCAAAGGCTTTGGATAACAATGCCAAAGTTAGCGGAAAGGTAATGCCTTTTTTGAAATCATCTATGTTAGGGAGAGGGGAAAACATTGTACTCTTTAGGGAGAAAAGGAAGGGGGAGGGGATGGGGCATTTGTCACTGAAAATATTGTTTTGTTTTCTCTTAAAATTACCTGGTTTCATGATCTAAAAAGTACATAAACAATGAATGCAAAAAAAAATGCTTGTGTATTGTCAATAACTTGAGTGGAAAATCAGTGGCAGATCCAGGGATTCGAAGTAGAGGGGACCCAGGTTTAGACCACCTCAGCCCCACCATGGTTAGGGCTGAGGTGCAAAATGTTAAGATTATGGCACCTCTAGATGGCCAGAAATGACTTAATTTGAATACTGTATTTTCCCTTTTTTCTTCATTTTAATGTATAATTTTGGAAACTTTAGAAGGGTGTCAGCTGTGCCTTCCCCCCTCAATCTGCCTACAGAAAGAGTGGGTGTCTTCTCGGTGAGCTAAGTATGAAGGTTCTGTATTGGTCTCTTTGGAAAAAGAACTGTATGCCTTGCATGCTTCTTACAAATGGCAGTCATTTTGTGGGACCTTGGCAACATTATCAAAGGGGAGGGGCTTAGGAGAATAGACCTTTCCGGAGTGTCAATCAAACTTAACAACTGACCAATCAGAACAGCGCTAGGAATGTGCGCGTCTTAAAAACACGTGTTCGCGAATGTTTTAACACTGCCGTCTTGTGGGACCTTGGCAACAATATCCAAGGGGCGGAGCTTAGCGGAAAGGTCCATTGTCAGCGTGTCTCAAAAGTCAGTGTGAAAATGTGTTTAATTTTTTTTTAAATCTTTTTGTTTTCCTTCCAACAGGTGTACCATATCACAAA
Organism: Anneissia japonica; assembly: GCF_011630105.1. Taxonomy (NCBI): domain Eukaryota; kingdom Metazoa; phylum Echinodermata; class Crinoidea; order Comatulida; family Comatulidae; genus Anneissia; species Anneissia japonica. The sequence goes on from NW_022723205.1 coordinate 114,765, forward strand.
TGACGAGCCTGTCGGTTTCTGGGATTTTATCTCGCAAATTCTGCGTGGTTTAGATTATAAACCACCACAATATCACATTCCATACCTCTTCCTTTACTATCTGGCAATGCTGGTCCAGTTGATATGCTTCTTATTAAAACCAGCAGTAGACATCAAGCCTACGTTCACGCCAATACGTATAGCCTACGCCGGTACACATCATTACTACAGCTGCGAACGAGCGAAGAGAGATTTAGGATATGCTCCGTTGGTTTCTATGGAAGAGGGTATCAAAATTACTGTAGCTTATTATGAACATCTTAGAAATAAGAAAAGATGACAATTGTAACACAAATAAAGCCCTGTTCAGACTATCAAATTTTATTTGACAAAAACATTTGACATGCCTAAATATGGTCACGATGACATCACATCATGACTATATATGGGCATACATATAAAACTTGATAGTGTCAACAGAGCTTCATGTGTATTTTTTAAAGACATTATAAACTTGAACATTAATTTAATCGAATTTTATTAAATTCCAATTACAAATAACTTTATAGATCCTCTAATAGATATTTTAATTATTTTTTTAATTGTTTTTTTTAATAGTGAGAAATTTCACTCTGTATCACTGATTCTGTTACAATCTATTGGAGTGAGCCCCGCAGTCACTCAACACCCCCGCCCCTCCCTGCCCCCTCCCCTCCTACTTCAGTGAGCAAATAAAGCTGTAAGACAGGGAATTATCATTGTAAAGGATAAGACACTACTCAATTCCTTAAAAAAAAACATCCTTTATATTTAATTAAATAAACTACAATATATTAGTAAAGTTCAAACTAAATGAGTATGATTTCTATAAGCAAAAATATTACATCGAACATGTGATCTACTACTGAATAAAAACGACTAGTAAAGTACAGTATTTGTTATGGTTTCTGATCAATGTTATTTATATAATACATGCATACAAACAATATGCTATAAAAGGGGCATATGCTGGTTTCATTCTGAGTGGGGGTACATGTGTTCCCCTCACCCCCATCCCTAGCCTACTGATACACACAGGTATAAATTATACATTGTGTACTATTCATGAATAAAATGTTGAATTGACTATTAAAGTATTCTTTAATAAGTTATAGCACCAATACTTTTATGTTCTAATATAATAAATACAAATATATGAAAACAATAATATATTATAACAAGGCTTTCGTAAAGTTCTGATGACAAAGGTACTACCTGTAGTACTATATATTGCATATTATACTTGTCTAATTATTGATTAAAAACAAATCAACTATGCTAAATTCTCTGTACAGCCAGTACACTCCAAATAATGAAAACTTGAAACTTAATTACTTATTAGTATATGTTTTCTGATACAATATTCATAAAGTTCCAGTAACAAAGGTATTTCATAATAACACAAATTATTATGCAATCTACTAACTACATATTAGATAGGCCTACTAATAGGTCAAAGCCATACATAAAATGCTGACCTTAATAATAAAACATTTGTTATATTCTATAATATAGCACCAAGCTCTAAAAAAAAAAAAATTATTGAAAATCTTTGTCAAAGAATACTGTAGATAAAAAATGGTATTCTGGCCATATTTAACCAAAAATTTCAGCAAACGTGGGGATCCAATAATATGCTAAGAATAATATTTCTAATGGAAGTGAAATACAAATTATTGAATAGATAATTAAATAATAGTAATGTAAAGAAATTACTATAAACACAATAATCAGTTGCTTTTTAATACTCTTATTCAAAATGTTAAAATTTCTTTGCATGTAAATTACCATATTTAATTGAATAAACACCCTTAGGCATTATAATCTATAATACAGCACTAAGCCTTACAAAAAACTTTATTTGGCCCCAAAATCCAGGAGACTTGAGGATCCGATATGCAAGAATATTTCTAATGGATGTCGAATACAAATTACAGAAAAGATCATTAAATAATAATAATCAATGTAAAAAGAAATTACTATAAAAACACACGGATCAGTTGTTCATAAGAACAGAATACTCTTATTCAAAATGTCCAAATGTCTTTGCATTCTAGCACCACCTTTGCCTCCAGAAGACGAAACATCAATAAAATTGGTAATACTACTACCGCAGTCGATATATGAGGCCTCACCACAAAATGAGTCTCATGGTTAGAATATCAAAAATTGAGTTTATCACATTATAGGCTTTAATTTGGTCTTTGAATGGCCTCACTAGGATATGTAGATCCAGAGATGTGAGCATTTAGGCCAGGTAAAAAAAAAAAACATGTTTCACGTCCGGCTTTTTATTTTAATTGAGGAAGCGGCCTTTTTTATTTTTTATTTTTCAAAATGGCCGCCATTCTACAGACTTGTTGACATTTCCCGTCTAGTTTTGTTCAACATATAAAATTGAGGAATCATTGTTATACTGTATACAATCGGAATGTTCCCGATGTTACGTCTCAGACGTCTTCACATGAAACTATTCCATACAATCTGACATAGAGGGCCAGTATAACGGGAAATTCCAGAATTCATCGGAAATCATCGGCCGTATTCGGTTAGCACTTTCGTGCTCTGCTCAACGGAAACTGCTCAACGAAGTTAACGCTCGGAATTTATCGTTGAGTTTTGTACTCAACGGGATAACATACTCAACATAGTCCCAATCGAATACGGCAATTGTATGCATGACAAACGCGCTCTAGTGAAGTGAACTCGAGGTTTGCCGCCTTACGCCCAGAGTAGGCGATGGCCTAGGCCTAGCCTAGAGATATCGGGCTAGCCTAGGCCTAGCCTAGGTAGAGATATTGGGCTAGCCTAGGCATAGCTTTACTATACGAAAGGTTAGACGAAGATATTGCACTATTTTAGGCCAGGGTATTTATTTTCCAACATTTAATTCTAAATTTTCGATATATTTTTTCTTTATTTTATGAATTTTCCAAAAATAAAAAATTAAAAAAAAATCAAGGCGGGCGAAAAAAACGATGCGGGCGGGGACGCGAAACATGTTTTTTTTTTTATTTGGCCTTAAATATTATGTGTAAAAGAACCACATTTTGAGAAATTCGGCCTCCAAGATAAACTAACCTGTACAAATAATAGGACTAGAATTACAGAATATGCGCAGAGAACACTGTTTTAGTAAGAAAATTCACTTAAAAAGTACACAATCATTAAATATAAATATCAAGTTATCAAAAAACATTAAAATCAAAATTGTGTAAAAATTTTGACTTTGGCCTATTTTGGTGATTATCTCGTAATGATTTCACCAACGATGCGTCTCATTTCGTGGTGAGACCTCACATATATCAAACTGGATCATACAGTAGTCCAATTTGGCGACGGAGCTGGAATAGTGTAAACTTGTTGGTAAATGAATGCGCATATGCCTGACTATTGAATAACGTGTGATTGGTCAGTTGTCTGAAAATCCGGAAATGTCCATGGATTGATTTGATTTGCGAAAATATCCGCACTAGCTTCATGTTCACATTTTGCCTCCAAGATGATAAAAAATACATTCTCATTCTATCAAATACTGGAGTACTGTGCATTATTTAGGTCTCTAGGCCTTGTCTCTTCTTGAAAATGTCCATCTGTATGTGAAATCATCAATTCCTGGGGATGAAGAGATCAAGGTGAAACCTTGTTGGGAAATTTCAACGAACAACTGCAGTCGTTCAACATACTGTGGTGTAAATATGTAGTATTTAGACTCATCATATGGTTCAGGGTCCTGATACTCAAGCCATTCGAATTCGTACTCATTGTCATACTTTCCCATCATTGGTAATTTACGAATTGCATTAATTTTTCCAGATATCCGCCAACTGTCTTTAGGCTTACAATATTCTAATTCTAAGAATTCAAAGGAATCTGGTTTAGCTAGTGGTGGCAGTGGTAATGCATCCTCTCGAATGCGTTTTCTCGTTTCGTTGATAATTTGAATGAGCTCTTGTATTTGATAGTAGTCTGCCTCAGCCGATAGAATATCCCACTCTTGAAAACCATCAGGAAGGATAAGCTTTGATCGACGGAGGAAATTGAGAATGTGCCGGAATGTTGGACCGTCTCCGTCGATGACGTAGCAATTTCGATCATCTACGATAGTTGGCAACCGGCCGCTGAACATTGATCCTAACATCGAATCCGGATAACGCATTAACGTAGAGCGACTTGTTGTATAGATGCATCCCCCAACATTCAGGTTCAATATCTCGTCGCCAACAGCAGGCAAATCCATATTAATTAATATTACTGAGAAGCAAGCTAGGTATAGTACTACTAGGCACTTGCTTCAACAAATAGGCCTATGCCTTGCCTAGCTAGAGAGGTATTTTAATAGGCCATCTACAGCTACTTCTCCTTGTGTACGAATTACTCAGATTAAAGAGGTACCAGTAACCAGACAAGATGACACCAAGATCATAAAATGATGAAGACTCGAAAAATCAATAAATCTTTAGTAATTAAGTCAGCAGTCCTTAAAACCTTTTAAATTTTGAATTTTATAAACATCGGAGTCAACCACGTGTGTTGCTGCTGTGTTGTTTATTATGTTGCATTAGGTAGTAGTGCGCCACCATGCGGTCTCATAAGATCTAGTCCTTTTGGGGCATCGACCCCCCACCCTCCTCTTTTGGACATTCTTCTAATTTCTATAATTATTCTATAATTTTGGTGGATAGTAACATTCATGAATTACATATGACGTCATATAATTTTAAATATTAATATTTTATAAATATCAATTAAATATTAATATAGTATCATGAGTTAGGCCTACATACCTGGAAGCTGGTGTTACATATTGAAAGTTAGTCTCAGAGTGCTGCCTCATTATTACCAGTTAATTTTGTAACACACTGAAAAATTAATCCATTATGTATAGGCATACTCCGATCATATTTTAGTATGCATTAATTAACAGGGAACTTTCGATTTCACCAAAGAATATAGATAGCAGGATTTCACGTGCAATGTCGGTGGACATAGAACGTCGAGGATAATGTAAGAAAGTAGAAATGAGCAAAAGGTGAAATGATGCGATTTTCAAATACTTTAGTGTAAAAAAAAAACTACGCTCAAAGAATGTAAGTCACTGACGAATGGGTTTCGGCAAATTGGGATTCGACAAACGGATTGGATACGCTCAAAACATTCCATGGAATTCATAGGAGTTCCTAAGACAGGTACGGTATTCTGCCTGGAGTTTTTGCGAACATATCAGGCCTAATTTTCAAGAAAAGCGGACACCACAAAAATCTGCCAACTTTAGACGGTTTCCCTAACAAAGTTGTAATTGATTTATGGAACACCTTAATCAATCCAATATTTTCATATTTTTCAATAAAGCATATTACAAAGAAAATAAGATATGTGTAAAAAGCGCCATTTTGAATTTTGTTTTGGAAAGAACACCAAAGAAGTGTTTGTACTTTTAAGAGTATTTGATTTATTGTAATTTTAAGTAAGAAATAACTGAAACACATAAATCATGTCAAATATTTCCTTTTATTGTTTGATGCATTAGTATAGCCTATTGCAGCAGAACCACAGACAAATCGTTGCTTCTTGTTCTATTTTCTTAAGCTACTCCCACTGTGAAATTCACGTTCCAGCATACAATTGAAAAAAACCAACAAAGGCGTTGTGGATTTCCTCGTATGTCATGCATACGTGGAGATCCACAAATAAAACTAATTCCCATCATTTCAACAGAAGAATTAATAAGTTTGCTTAACAAAGGCAATCACTCACAAATCACTGAGGTTTCAATTAGTGGTATACTACAAAACATAAAGCATATATACAAAGCTGATTTTCAATTTTTTCCCCAAATAATACCAATAATAATAGCTCATTCATAGCACAAATAAACAAGCTCTCAAAGCGCTGTACATAAAAAACAGAATGAGATCAATGTTGAATTATGGAAAACTTGATGGAAAAGGAAGGTCATTAACTTGGTCTTCGGCTACAGCCGGTAAAATGTAGGAAGTTTAAAAAATATAGAATACTAAATATTTAGTCGTATGCAACTTCTCTTCTTGAAAATGTCATTAATTGTAACGATCACTGGCCGTGGATATCAATGTAAAGCCGAACAGTGTTAATTTTGAGCAACAAATGAACAACCTCAATCGACTTAGCTTTGGCTGGTTTATATCTCTATTCCTCGGTTTTAATACATATCCATGTGTATTCTGCCATGCCGGTCTTTTTTTGTCGCTGAGAGAGCTAGACATTCTATGCTTGTGGATGTCGATTAATTTTGTATTGCCCAAAATTCGATAATTATCACCAACTAATTGTACTTCTACAAATTCGTATGTAGGAATACAGTACTGTCGAATACGTTTTTCATTGATAAGTTGAATGAGCTCTTGTAATTATGTAGCAGTCTGCCTCAGCCGATATAATATCCCACTATTGGAAACCGTCAGGAAGACCGGGCCAGAACGTTTTTTTCAGGGAGGGGGAAGGGGGATCACTTTTGAGCTAGGTGTCTTTTAATGACTTTATGTTCTTCAAAAATTCAAGGTTTTCTCCCTCTTGAAGACAGTCAGGTAAACTTTCGCATTCTTATTACAGGGCCTGTTATGCGTATACACACGCACGTGCATAAAAAAAAAATGAGTAGTTGCATACGTATTATTTTTTCCATGAATCGATAAACCCCCCCAAAGAGAAATGGGGTCCGGTCCTCCCCGGGAAAAGTTTGATTCCTAGATGGTGGAAAATGAGCTTTCCCGACTTCTGAGTGTTGTTTAACGTCAAGGTTTCCCCTCTTGAAAACGATTCCATGAATCAGTGAACCCCGAAGAGTTGATTTCTAAATGGTATGGCGGTAAATGAGCTTTCCTGACTTCTGAAGTGTCGTTTAATTTCTTAAATATTCGAGGTTTCCTTTCCTTTCCTATACTAAATACCACGAACACACGGGACCACTCGCGACAACTCGGGACCATACCACACGGGTGCAAAAATGATAAAAATATTACAACACCAGAGTAGAAAACTACTTATAATCAATAGAAATCAACTTTTAGAACGGTAATTATCCAAATTCCGTTAAAAATCGATGTATCTTGATTTTGTTTTGTTGGTTTTTCCTGTCGTGTCTCGGTATGTAATGCGTTGACATTGTGGATCTGTAACGCATTGACGTATCAGCAGATACGTACCGGTACGCATTCAACCATGACCTTCATGTCTGTGTTTCATAGCATCAATCAAGATAGGCCGTTATATACTGCTACGTGAACGGTAATAAACGTATTCTACATAAAACGAAAATGAGAATTTGAATTGTTATGTATTGTTAGATTGATCGTTTATTTTTATTTTCTGTCAAGCTCGTAAATGTTTTTTTTTTCTTTTTCAGTGTAGGGCCTACATCAATGGAATAAAGAAGATTGCATTAATATAAAATTTATTAGGCCTATTAGAAGAACCCAACTAGTTGTAGTAAAGATTTAGCTTCAATTAGGTTACTGGTTTGGTCTTTGGTCTACAGGAGCTCGTGCTTCGTACAGGTCATTCCATTCATAGAAAAAGCCTTTTTTTTTGGAGAAAGCGTACTTGTCGTTAGCCATAGTAGCCTAGGTCAATACTAACTCCGGCTATATAAAATTGAAAAGTATTAATCTTATTATTGCAGTAGTGGCACTATGTCCACATTTAAATTATTGTTATTCATTCGTTAACGTTATTATATATATTATTTATGAATTATTACGTCCATGTTAAATTAATCTTATCTATTAAAATTGTATTAAATAATATAGTAATAGTCATAGCCGAGGCCTAGCCTAGGCCTAAACCTAGTGACTATGTGTGTAGTGTATAAAATTATGAATAAAAAGTATGAATAAACGCAAAGTGAAAGAATAAAGGAAGAATGAAGAAAAGAGATTTTGGAACGGGAATATACAAAAGTAGTCAATATGTCAATATTGCATTACGTTTTTGTAAACATTTTTGGGCACCAATCGTCAGAGGTCTCTGTGCCACGGCCTACACTTTCCATAATTCAACATCGATGTCCAATATACATATGAAACATGTAGGCTGCCGGCACCTTGACCTCTGACGATTAGTAGGCCTACCAACAAATTTTCACAAAAATGTGATGCAATTGACAAAATGATTATTATTGTTATTTTCGGTAAATATTTCAGCCGCTCCAAACTTCTTTCCTATTCTTTCTTCCTATGCTTCTTTCGTTTTTTCATTTCATTTAATTTAATATACTAATACATATTTACACATATTATTTATATAAATATATCATTTCCATACATACTTACATATTTTAACTGGACTCTAGAACTGGGCCTGAGTATACATTGTGTCTGTAATTAACATAATTTAATCATTGTTCCATCATACTGCTTTATTTAAATAACGTCAAACTACTAGGAGTAGTTCTAAGCAATGACCTAAAATGGGAAAATCATGTTGACCTAATGGTCAAAGAGGCTAATAGGAAACTATTCATGTTAAGAAAATTAAAAGAGTCTGGTTTCAATAATAATGAGCTGTTAACAGTCTACATGGGATACATACGGCCCACCGTAAAACTTCGTAAACATAGAAATTATGAAATGACTTTCCTGAGGACTGAACGTTTTAAAAATAGCCCCATCCCTTATCTAATGAAATTAATTGAAGAATAAATTTAATTTTTTGCAATTGTTTTTAACTTTGCGAAATGTTGATGGTTTGGGTTCTTTTTTTGTATTGTCTTTAAAATAGCCCCACTACTTATCTAATGAAATTATTTTGAAAAATTCAAATTGTGCAATTTTAACGTAGTGAACTTATACTGATGCTTTGGGTTTGCTTTTGTATTGTTTTAATGTGATGTTTTTGCCGTTTCTCGTTCTTGTTTTCCTTTTGTACAAAATACACCAATTTAGCTTTTGGCTACTAATGTATTTTTTTATGAAGGAGTTTTTTGAATAAAGATACCGATTATATATATTATGAAATATTATTAGTCTTTAACGATTACAATATTTCATATAAATATATATATATTTTTTTATGAAGGAGTTTTTTGAATAAAGATACCGATTATATATATTATGAAATATTATTAGTCTTTAACGATTACAATATTTCATATAATATTTTAAGATAAATGTCGAAACAGTTTTAATTAATTAAATATAAACTCTGAATGTAAATTTACGTAGATTAGATCAATAAAGATGGACATAGTAGTAATCCTTATTCATAAACAAGAACTTTTTCAATCTTCTAGTCAATTTTATACAGCCGGAGTTGGTTTCGACCTAGGCAAACCTTGCTAAAAAGGTACACTTTCTCCATCAAAAGGCTTTTTCTATGAATGGAATGACCTGTTCGAAGCACGAACTCCTGTAGACCAAACCCAATACCGTTACGATTTTTAATCGTACGGGAAATCCACTCACGATGCAAAAGAAAAGATAAAGCAAAAACATTTGGAGATGAGAAAGCCATTAAAATTGCTCCTGATAAAACCATTGACCCTGCCATTCTATTCCAAAGATTCCTTGTCGTATCACAATCGGGAGATCTTACATTAGAAGTTTCCACCATCCCCTTTTGAGACTAAACATTTTTAGGAAGGCCAACAAACCACAATTTGTTCAAGCTGTTATAGAACATGAAAAATAAGCTGTCAATTAAAGCAATGTACGACACTACCGGAAACTGAATGTTATGTTCTAGATAGAGGCTCCCTTTTCCTTCTTTTACATCACTTATCATGGAAGAGAGGAGTCAGTTACGGCACAATTGTACAGGCATACTCAGAGTTCGTCAGGAGAAAGTGTGGATTGGCAACTGTTGTATTTGATAGTTATGATCGGACTCCTTCTATAAAAGGCAATACCCATGAAAGAAGAGGACAGAACATCCACCCAGTTGGTAAAACTTTACGGCTAATACCGAGTTTGATGGCAAAAAGGATGAGTTCCTTTCGAGGCATGATAACGAGCAGAAGTTAGGTTTTTTTTCTCTTTCTGGCAAAGCCACATTTATTCTCATTATTGCACCATAAAAATGTACATAAAATCAATATAAGAACATAATAAATTAATCTCTGTTTTCCTACATATTTTCATTTTCATCTTATTTTTTACAAATAATTTATTTTCATTTAACACTTTTTAGTTTTTTTTCCCCCCAATTCTCATCATTACATTTCCTTTAGATTAGACCCTAATTATGGTTCAACAATGAACATCCTGTTTGATTTAACATTTTTTCTGCTTTTTAGTGTGTAAAATATATCATAGATATTTACTTAAATATCAATTACATAATAAATTAATCTCAGTTCTACACCTTTTCATTTCCATCTTAATTTTGTACAAATAATTTACTGTCATTTAACAATTTTAGGTTGTTTTTTTTCAATTCACATCATTACATTTTATTTAATTTAGACTATAGTTTGTACCTTAATTTTAGCTCAGCAATAAACATCCTGTTTAAATTATCATTTTTTATTTTTCCTTTTAACCATGATTTGTAAATTACAAAACAAGCTAATGTAATTAATTCATTGCTTTTTACATTCTTAATTCCAAATATAATATCAATATACGAAAGCTTTTTTACATTCTGTTTTTCCAGTTTGTTAATTATGTTAACTACACAATCCCAATAACCTTTAAGTCTTTGACAATCATAAAACATATGCTTTTCATTTTCCTCTTTTTTACATAAATAACAATTAGGGTCTTGTTTTATGTTCCATACAACCAACCTATTATTATTTGGTAAGATTCTATGTAATAACATAAAATTCATCTCTACTAGTCTTGTTTCTTTTATTCTGAAGACCTTATTACTCCATATTAAATCCCAGTCAAAATGTTTACTTTGAAAGACATTCTCCCATTGCTTCTGGGAAGTTGGTTCACAAAATATTTGTTGTATTTGTTTAGTATAATATGTTTTTGAATTAACCTTTAACAACTCATTGTTTTCGTTTATAATTGAAGGCTTCTTGTTTATCTTACTATATATTTGCTCTATCCATTTTTTGGTATTGCATGTAAAACCTGTTTTACCTGTATAATCCAGTTTCTTTGATTTATAAGAGCTGCTTTTAACATAGTTGGTGATTTTAATCTATTACCTTCACATATATCACCCACATATTAATCCACTCACTAAAAAACAAGCAAGCAGAAGTTTATCAATATGTTCTCTGCTGAACTACAGAAAAGAAATTGTCCTGTAATACATGCAAGGAACGATGCTGACGTTGATATAGTGTTAGCAGCAGTAGACATTTCCCATCATCATACTGTAACTTTAATTGGAGAAGATACAGATTTGTTCATCTTCTCTATCATGTCAATACAGACGAACGAGAGGTTTTCTTCAGGTCGGACAAGACAATGTTAAAACAACGGCACTAAAAATTGCTAAAGTAAGTACTGATTTATGGCTGTTTATACATGGCGGCCATCTTGGACGCCATCTTGAGTTGATTTATATTGATTGTATCACATTCTAAATTGTCTGAAATGATTTACTGACCCCAAAATCCTGATATTGTTTTAAAAAGATTGCGATTATATTACAATTTGTAGCTGTTTTATGGTATGGCCGCCATCTTGGAAAAAACCACTTTCCAGTGGTCGGATTTTATAAGACTTTTTTATGTTATTTAGCACACTCAATACTACCAAAATCTGTTGGAAAACCTTTTGTTGCAATTTTTTGGGGGTTAAACCCAGTCTACTGGACTTATTTGTGTATTTTTTCATTAAGCCTCTTTAACCATGATTAATCATGGAATGTCGCTATATAAATTTGGTAAATAAATAAATAAAAAATACAAGAACTATTAAGGAAGAACAAAACAAGTACATTAGGACTAATAATGGTATAGGATTATAATTTCCACAGACTTTGACAATGGGTATTGTAACGTTATCTTGAGCACAGAAACCTTCTAGCACAGACATTTTCTTGATGTAGTATAGAACAAAGGTGCAGATCTCAATCTTCACACCATTCACCTAGGCTAAGGTCAGCATGAGATAAAACACAATAAAAGTAAAATGGATGAACATAGTGTAAGTAGGCCTAAACGTTGGACTGAAGAAAGACGACGACGTTAAAACATTCATTTAAAGCAAGCATATCATGAATTAGGGCCCTATATATTATTCTGACATAGCCACAATATATATAATGATACACTGGCGCGTTACCATTTACTGAGTTATTCATAAAAATAGACGTTAGCTGATTTATTCATGGTTAGGGTTGGGGGGGGGGTGGTGTAGAGCCCACTAATGTAAAAATCTACCACAAATGTCAAAACATTCTACCTGTCTAAAACATGCATATTTCTATTTGCTCTAATGTAACATTTTTCCCAAAAGTGAACGGAAATGGCATTTCTTACCTTTTAGACCCTAGATACCCAGCATATCCATATCTCAAAAAACGGTTGGCCATAGAAACCTGATTTTTCTGAGTACGCATCTATTTACTTTCAATGAAAATGTTGTCTACAAAATGCCGAAAGTGCTTGTATATTTGGTCTCTGGCCCTAGTAATGTTTGTTTTATTAAAAGGAAAAAGTGTTTCATCTACCTAGGATACTCTTGCGACTCTAATAATAATAGTAATAATAATAATAAGAAGACACTTGTGGACTAAAAGCGCATAATGCACGAAAAACTCCTTTTTTGCTTCACATTATATAATAAATAAAATATTTAGACAAAACAAATACACACACACAAACACGAAGAAATGGCACAAAAAAACTCAATTATGTGGCGATCAGCCACAAACAGGGCGCTCTTTGGAAGAGAGGGCTGTATTTATGAAAAGAAGAGAGGATAGGATAATAAAAGATGGCGGATGGAAACACATGTGTCTGTCTCTGTGTGTGATCTTTCACAGTGTATGTTATTGATCCCGGTCCTGGCAGAATCGCCACAACACTGTATACCGAATCTCTGAGGGGTCACCATCACCACCCTAACTCAACGCAGGACCCTATCTAGGTGGCTCGAGTAAAGGAATGTGAAACACCTTCAAGGGTAGCAGCCTGGTGCTTCACTAACAGGCCTATTTGCATTACTCGAAATTAATAAAATGCATATGAAACAATTGTTGTAGGTATTGTAATTGGAAGGTATCTTATCACAGAACTTTTCTGGTCCCCTGGCTTTCATTCATGATGGGCCACTTCGTTTTCATTAGTCCTAATGTAATCACTCTCGAATTGTTCCGCCTATTTTATGGGTCATTAGACCATTGGAAACTTATTCACTACACAAACTCAGACCCCCCACTAGATAAATGAAAACTATCAGATAATGTATTAGTACTCGTATGCTATTTCTGAATAAACAAGCAGAATACTTATAAAATAGTAAAATATAGTCGCAGAGCCAGGCTAGACCTACTGAGAATATTTCGGTTCTTTGCAGTGAAGTAAATCTAAAACGTATTCATGAAATCATCCAAAATCGTGTACAAAATAGTTGAACAAACTTTAAAGTATGTCCCAAAAGTATTTGTAGTGCAATTGTACTGTGGTACGAAGCTTACGTAAATTACCTAAATAAAGGAAATAGCCTTGAAATAATTCAAAGACTATTAAACTGTGCCATGACTTGTTGGAAAAGATTTGGTAAACAATCATCTTGCCCTCTGGCAGTGAAGCGGATCAGAAATGATGTATAGATTGCGGTTGACTACATGAAACTAGTCGTGGTTATTAAAACTTAAAAAAAATATTGACTCCGAGATTGACGCCAATAGAACAATCATCGGCACTATTTTCAGCGATTTAGAACTAAAAAGTATTGATGAAGTATGTTTACACAACATCATTCAAATCGTGTACAAAATATTTAAAAAAAAACTAATAAAACAACATCGTGCGTGCCGACATTACAATTGCTTTTGAAATATCTTTCAAAGTTAATTTTGTAGAGCATGGTACCAGAGTACGGATTGTATTTAGTATATACCTGAATAAAGAAAATAATCTTGAATTCAAAAGATACGAAGCAGTTCATGTTTTGAAGTTCATCAGAACATTGAAAATGCAATAATCAGTACATGGATGTTTCAGCTTTATAAAGGTATAACCAATTTCCCCGGGTCTCACTAATTAAGCCCCGGGACTATCGACTTAAAAATAGATTTTTAGAAAAAAAAATAGAATTCTACTCCTCAACCTATTTCAGCAACCGTAGAAAATGATGAATTTGAAAACAGGCAAGATTGTCGATGTACAGCTAGTACAGGTAAAACAGTTATTAAATATATTGTTTAAGAAGAAACTTTTAAGGGAGCATTTTCTGTTCACCTGCCTATTTATATACATTATTACTCAATTTTAATTATATTGTAAATTTCTACATTTTATATTATAAATTTACATGTGAATTTAAAATCACTATATTTTTTGTATGTTTTTAAAGCAAACACATAAAAGAATTATACTATTACTGTATTTGTTTGTAGTCTAATGAAGTTTCTAGCAGTACAATGGAAAAGGGCTGGTAAGAAGCATTCCATCTTACAAAAAGGCTTAAACAAGAAATTGAAGACAGCTGCTATTCTTTCCAGTTGCACATCAATTAAGCCTTGGATACAAAGCATTACCAACCACTTGTACTGGTGTGCTATATCCACACCTGATGAGAATGCCGAATTAAAAGTTGCAAAGTGGAAATCAATAGCAAGCTACATACAAAATATTCATTCTGGATATGACGACCTATTTCCGGAGTGTCTCCATGGTCCGCTGGTTGGCCGAGAACGTAAAAAGAAATGGATGGTGCCAGGTAAATAACTACAACTAACTGTATATTATTATTACTAAAGCATAATTTGCAGTACTGTATTATTGTTTACTGTAACATTATTTGATCAATTCTATTTCAGGAAGCAAGGTCACTCAGGTCCTCTTGCCTATAATATTAAACCCCAGGCTGTGCCAAGATGTGAAAATTATGAGTGAAACATTTCAGACATCGAAATTAGAAGCATTCCACTCAAATTGAATCATTTTGCTCCAAAAATGAATAATTTTTCATATTGGGGTCAAAAGTGCAGGCAAGTTGATACTTTAATAAGTGGTATTCCACTGAATGATCTTGTATTTGTTGTTTTACATTGTTTATATTGTTTATTGAGTAATAAAATGTGTACTTAATATTATTAGGTCAATCTTTATAAATGTCATTTCCGGTCACTTTTGGACAAAACATTGTATTAATGCAAATAGAAACATGTATGTTCCAAAAAAAAAAATAGACCAAAATTGAGTCTCTACGTTTATCCGTTACCAAGATATATGGATCCCTTCTTTCAGAGGGCCTTATAATTCGAATTGGCGGCCATAGTAGGCGTCAGAAACTCTTGGCAAACAAATTTTGTTTTAATCTACACATATTAAAGATATTTTGTGCCAAGTTTCATGCTTTGGTAATTAAGTGCACAGCTTGGGCCTTAGCTGCTAAAATGCACCACTTGATGCTTTAGCTGCTCTACTATAGCAGTTAATTAGGGTCTTTCAATATTTTAAGGATTTAAGTGCTTACGAAAATGTTTACATTTGCAGTTGACTTGTTATGACATTTGAGGTAAAAATGGAAATGTTTACATTTGTAGGTGAAATTTTACTACATTTTTTCTCTTTAGGCAAACGTACTATACCATTCATCCATGGTCTCAGAGTACAATGCACTATAAAATGCCTTCTAAAAATAGTATACATATACATTTTGTTTGACATTGTTCAGGTTTCCTGTATCGTTGAAAGATAGTCACCATAAGTAAGTTATAAAGCGGACAAGTTCTGGTGAAGATACTGATGTAAGGTTATATTACGTTATACTACTCATAGGTTTGTTGATTTACGTAATTCCAAAAGTATACTCATTTGTATTTTGACTGTTTAGTAAGTAGAGTGATTGCTCTATGAGCATTTAAAGTAAACAGTTAAAGTCAGGGAACAGTTCCCTGGTTAAATACAGCATTAGGTATGCTTATTATTAATAATGAATAATTTCCTTATACTGTAGAATAACATTTTATATATAATATATTATATATATAAATATAAATGTATATGTATAATTATATATATATATATAATAATAATAATAATAATAATAATAATAATAATAACAATAATAGAAAGGTATGTCAAGCGTGAATTTGCTCTACAGCTGTTTCAAGCAGTAGCAATCTTCAGGAGTGAGAGCATAGGAAGATAATGGATATGAGGTTCAGCAGGTGTATTATTATTATTGCGCTCTGCATTCGCATTGAGCACTATACGTCGCTGATCTTGATCCTGTAACCCCAATGAATACGGGAACCAGTATACACAGAGCCCACTTCCACATTACACAGAGACCTATACCCACATTCCTTACTTCCTTGTCACATCTCCAGCGCATCGATAAGAACTCTATTCAATCTCCATCGTTTATTAATTCGAATTTTATGTTTAATCCGACCTCTACTACTGGCTCTTTTTAGGTAAGATTTGTATTTTTAATTATTGTTTAACTTTTAGTTTAATTAAGCGTATGTTTATGTTATTATTAGACAAAACTGATTAGTATAGATGTATAATACTATACTGTGTTTTAGTTATGCATTTAGTAGCGATTTGTTTAGGCTAGAGGCCAAGCGAAGAAATGTTGAAGGACGTTTTAGGCAAAGCACAGTTATAATGTGCATAGGCTACTGTAAGCATTGGGACGGTGACCCAGGCTGTTCGAATACCAGTGAATAGTTGTATAGCAATTTTAACATAATATTTAAGAATTCCGTTTTAATTGTTATATCCATGATGGACTTTCGTCCTATTTTAATATTTTAATATTGTTACTATCGTTTTAATAATTGTATGCCTATATGATTATCAATTCGAAATATATCTTTACCATAAGATAAGCTAAATAAATGCTCTGATTAATAAAGGGATCAATTGTTATTATGAAGTCTTATATCACGCTATGCTGGTAACCTATATGTATATGTATATGTACATGTATATATATACGTATATGTATATGTATATGTATATATATGTATATGTATATGTATATGTATATATATATGTATATATATATATGTGTGTATATATATGTATATATATATATGTATATGTATGTATGTATATATATATATATATATATACATATATATTGTGTAATACAATGTAGCTGACGATTATTTGAATCTGTTTAACCATGAAGCCTCTGCGGTCAAATGGCTATGATGCTCGCCTTGACAGCGAGGGGTCGCAGGTTCGAATCCGTTGGAGGAATAATTTTTATTACACAATGTATTTTTTTACAGGACAACATTCGTTTAAAAAGCAGCTTAAAAATATCTTATTGTCATGAATTTGATTCAGCCTGAAATTACAATAGCACGGTTTCCTTTAAACCTAAATAGATAATAAAATACCGTAACTTAGAAAAGTTAAGATACAAAGTAAATATATGCATTGATATTACCAAGCCTTTCACTTCAGGCAGTGCATTAACCAGCGCTGGACCACTGGGGCTTCTTTATAAATTTTATCATTATATAAATAATAAATAAAAAAATAGGACATGAAAGATTTATATATTTTTAAATTTATTTATTTCTTCTTTAACCTGGGTGACTTGATCAATGCAAAAACATTGTTATCATCCAGGACCCAGCAACACATACAATGAAATACAATCAAATGAAAATAATCATTTCGTTATTTATACTCTCAAATTTGATATTGTGTTATGTTATGTTACCAACATTGATATTTTATTCATGCAACTACAGTTAAATCATCTTTCAATAAGGAAACCATTTAGCAGGCCTATACGAGTTAAATAGGTTTAGTATAGTTATTAGCACGTGAAACATGCTTTCCCTCTTTACTTTTAGTTCATTGTTTTTACAGTTGTATAAGGAGTTAATCATTTCATCATGGTACGATTTATGTTTGACGTCATATTGCTCCTGGAACTCCACGCCTACCTAGTGTCATCTCGTGGCATCATGGATAGGACTATGCCAACTAACATTAGCTGCCAGTTGGACATTGAAGGAGCTAAAGCACTGGAAGTCGTCCAGAGAGAGGGAAGTGTCTACATCAACATGAATTTGAAGTTTGTAAACTCATCCGGCATCGAAATTGATCAAATCCTGAATGAAACTAGTACGATCGTCAACATTAAACGCTGGGTATTAGCCGTTGGACCCAGGGGTGTTCAACTATTAAAATACCCACATAACGTTGTGCACCTCTCTCTTGGTACACTTAAGCCGGGTGTGCAGAGAGTGTCGCTGAACGTGTTATTGTCAGTGGACTGTTTCCTGAACGCTGATGATGATAAAAAGCTTGATATAATTGCAACATCACTCGCAAATTTCCAATCAACAGAGGGCTTAAAACTGGACCAGGCTATTTGCTTGGAACAGTTATTAACTCCAGTTTCTATAACTTCCCCTGGGGAATTTTATTTCGATTGTTGGCGACTTGTAATAGGGAATGAGTATTACAGAGACAAGACAAATATCAGGGTTGTTGGTTTTTTAAGCCTTCTTGTAATATTTTATCTCAGTTACTTCCTTCTGTCGTTCCTTTGTCCAAATCCACCGTTAATAATAGGCCTATTACAAAGTGAACTGACAGAGTATATAAGCATAAATACCGATCTCAATATTGGTGTTAAATACGTTCTATTTTTTGCAGGTAATGAATGCTGCTGTTCTATTTTGTATATTCTGCGTTGCCTTGTTTATTTAAGCCTATGGCAGTATTTGCCATTGACTATTAACTATATTTTAGTCGATGAGGAATACAGATCCACTGATTTCTTCTATGTATCAGTAATCTTTAATCCAATTACTATAGTGTGTACAACAGTGGCTTTCTACATGTATAAACGCTCCACCAAACCCTTTCTCTCCAATCAAAATTGGGTTCAAATAATACTTAGACAACTTGATAATAGTTCCACGCTTAGCAAATTAAATGAATCTTTCGATATAAATAATGATCCCACTTCACACTTAACTATGTTTCAAAAAACAGTAAATGATATAAATCAGATAATGGTATCATTAGTAACATTGGAATTTTGGAAAGGTATTTGGAAAGAAACAGAATATAATAATTGGACATGGAATTCTTTTGCTTTCGTTTGCAAGTTTATATCTATTATAATGTTAATTAATCCGTTAACATTGATCATTTTACATTTTGCAGATTCAATGAAAAAAAGTTATTGGCGCTTGTTAATACTTTTTCTATATTTCCTTTTTGTTTACGTGTGGTTTGGGTTTTCAGTGTACCTGGTGGTGAATAACCTCTTGCAAATTCTGTATTACTTCTTCATAGGACTGTTAACAAACTCCTCTTATATTTTTAACGTTGTTTTTGTTTCTTTTCTTATCATTGTATATTTTCTTACCACTGTAACTGACTTAAATGCCGGTTACGTAAAATTTCTGAGACAGGTTATAGATTCAATGGATAAAGTTGTTGAAAAACATACAGCAGAGCCAGACCAAGCACATGTCGGTGGCAATAGTATTGGCCAACATTCTCACATTTATGTAAAGAGAAATGGTCTGATGTACATTAAAAAAGAGTTTTTTTATGAGATTGTCAAAAAGTACAGACCAATAGGTCCTAAGACTGTGATTATGCTTGTAAAGTTAGCCGTAAGTGGTTTGGTTATATATATTGCAGCTGATACATTGGAATCTATCGACCAAATACAGAGCTTAAGCGTTGAAGTTAGGTCAATTCCTGTCATTTTAATTCCTCTCGTTATTCCGTTTTTCTGTAAACTTATTAAGAATGAAGCGCAAGAAGAAAACGAAATAGAAGTGATAAAAGCTTAGTGTGTACAACAGTGATTTTGTACATATATAAACGCTCCACCAAACCCTCTCTCTCCAATAAAAATTGGATTCAAATAATACTTAGACAACTTGATAATAGTTCCGCGCTTAGCACAGTAAATGAATCTTTCGATATAAATTATGATCCCACATCACACTTAACTATGTTTCAAAAAACAGTAAATGATATAAATCACAAAATGGTATCATTAGTAACATTGGAATTTTGGAAAGGTGTTTGGGAAGAAACAGAATATAATGATTGGATATTGAATTCTTTTGCTTTCGTTTGCAAGTTTATATTTATTATAATGTTTATTAATCCGTTTACATTGATCATTTTTCATATTGCAGATTCAATGAAAAAAAGTATTTGGCGCTTGGTAATACTTTATCTATATGTTTTCCTTTTTGTTTACATGTGGTTTGGGTTTTCAGTGTACCTGGTGGTGAATAACCTCTTGCAAATTCTGTATTACTTCTTCATAGGACTGTTAACAAACTCTTCTTATATTTTTAATGTTGTTTTTGTTTCTTTTCTTATCATTGTATATTTTCTTACCACTTTAACTGACTTAAATGCCGGTTACGTAAAATTTCTGAGACAGGTTATAGATTCAATGGATAAAGTTGTTGAAAAACATACAGCAGAGCCAGACCAAGCACATGTCGGTGGCAATAGTATTGGCCAACATTCTCACATTTATGTAAAGAGAAATGGTCTGATGTACATTAAAAAAGAGTTTTTTTATGAGATTGTCAAAAAGTACAGACCAATAGGTCCTAAGACTGTGATTATGCTTGTAAAGTTAGCCGTAAGTGGTTTGGTTATATATATTGCAGCTGATACATTGGAATCTATCGACCAAATACAGAGCTTAAGCGTTGAAGTTAGGTCAATTCCTGTCATTTTAATTCCTCTCGTTATTCCGTTTTTCTGTAAACTTATTAAGAATGAAGCGCAAGAAGAAAACGAAATAGAAGTGCTAAAAGCTCGCATAAAAGAGGACATTAAACAAAGACTACTACAAACTGAAGAGGACAGTGAACGAAGCCAAGAAGCTCCCATTAAAGACGACCGTGAACAAAGCCTACACCCATACGAAAATGAAACTCAGGTTTAAACGGAATATTCTGGTTTCATGTGTGTTAAGCATAATCCTTAAAAATAGGTCTCCTTTATTTGGATCCAAAAACCAAAATAAGTATTTGTTTAATTGATTGTAATGCGAGTGTAAGTAGGATTATGTTATATGCATGTAGTCTTAATCGCAAAATAAATGGCATATGATTATCATGTATTATGATGAAAATTACTTAAAATTTAATATTTACAGTCTATTAAGTGTTTGCTTTTGCTTTTGTGTTTGATAGAATACATTGAAAACAATGTCACACTGTACATTCTATCCGGTGGCGGTTTCACAGAACACATAGATGTAAATGTTCTATCTAAAAACTTCGTTCAGTGAGTTTCGGATGCGTTACCCTAAAAAACGATGAGAAAAACACAAACCAGAACGTTAATATCTGTTGTCATTTTTCACTTAGTAGCAATAAGAAATATTAAACTTAAAAACTTGAGTAACTTCCCAAATTATATTTTAGTAATCATATAACCACTGTTTTCAAAACGTCATCAGATTTATAAAAAAAAAACCCGAAACCACGCCCTCTAATGGCCACGCCTTATAATTAAAACGGTCACAGTTGATTAAAATAAAGTGACCACATCCAGTTCATAGTCTCGGGTTCTTCTTATTAAGGAATATCATTTAAAGGTCTATAATACACACTACCAAGTTTAGTATGACAATATCTGATATGATATTGGGCATGATATTGTAATATCAAATTTGCATATCTGCAAATCAAAGGTATTTGTCACACAGTGCAGACAGCGATTTAAAGTATAATGTATCCATTAATTGATAGCGAAGCTAATGTTGAATCGAAGTCACCATTATTATATGTTGAAAATTATAATCATTATTGTTGTTTCTACCATTGTTATCAAGTCTGGTTTAAAATAATAATCAATCATTTAACAAGTACCTTGAATGTTTTAATAAGTACCACGGCGTTTATTCAATTTTTTGTTGAGTGGGGCGTTTTTTTTTTTGTTTTTTTTTATGCCTTACATATCTGAAGCTATGGAAAAAGGAAACAAATAATCATTGAGGGACTCGCATTTACTTTATATTTTACTGTAGTTTTTAGAATACCATATAGAATATATAAGTTACTTTTTGACTGCATTATTGTGTGATTCGTGTGTTTAATCCTGTTTTTTGCTGCTATGAGGAGATTGTATGCACCCTTTTCAAGGTACTGTACATAATACGCCATGGTCACATCTCCATGGCAACATACCATATAGAATATATAAGTTAATTTTGACTGCATTATTGTGTGATTCGTGTGTTTAATCCTGTTTTTTGCTGCTATGAGGAGATTGTATGCACCCTTTTCAAGATACTGTACATCTGTCTCTTATACACATCTAGATGTGTATAAGAGACAGAAAAAAGAGTTTTTTTATGATACCTTTAACAGTTATAGGACTAATACAATTTGAAACCAACATAAGGAAAGCTAAGCCGCTACTTTAACTATTTTAGCACCAGTTTTACCTTATCACATCATGCTCACGCATACAGCCAACCACAGATGGATGTTTAAATTTTTAACTAATACAACACGATAAATGTGGGTAATAAATAGGCTAAGTGAACACGTTTTGATGGTGACTAAACACGCCATAATGTGAATGTAAACTACGAGGGCGCCAGTACTAACTTCAATATGATCAGAACAATTTCAATAAAGATATGTTTAAATGCAAGATTGTGATGTATAGTGTAGTCGTCAAAATGACAATCATCTTTCTATTTACACTCAAAATGGTGCTGCAGAAACTCGTTTTTAATAACAACCTAACATCATATTCTAGTACTACAGCACCAGCAACAAATTACATAGAAAGTAAGGAAAAATTCAAAATCTAATACTTTTTTTTATAAGGAGATAAAAAAAAAACCCCACATACTTACAACTATTAGAAGAACTTAAAAATTAAAATTATGAAAATAATAAGTTTTACTGTTCTGTAGACTTCGTAAATAATAATGGTGTTACAATATTACAGCGTATGAAAGAGTAACAATTTAATATTTTATAAATTTTACAAGAGGAAAATTCTCTTTAAAAAAGTCTAGAGAGGCAGAAAATTTATTCTTGCTCTATTTATTACGGTACTGAGTTAAAATGGTGGCTCTGTTGCAAAACTAAGAATTTTGGAAAAGTTACATCTAGTGTTTGTGAGATTTGTTAGTCACAGGTTGATAACATATTGATATTTGGGCGCATCAATGAATAAAACAATAAAAAAAAAGTTAAAATATATGCAATAGTTTAAAAACATGTATATATTGATGTTTGTTAATGTAACTAATTGTGTTATGATTGTTACTATGTATTTATGATAAAGAAAGTGGTGATTCACCATAAAAGGCAAAAAAACCAATTTAATATTTAACTTCATTACAGTATAATAAAATATACCGGTATGAAAAAGATGGGATGAAATAGCAATTTGTACATCATTTACATTAGACAAGGCTAAACCAAAGAAAATCTGCCTTTTTTCCCTGTTAGCAGTTTCAGCACCTAACCCCATTCTATTTGAAGTTGGGACCACCCAGATTTTTGCATCAAATCCAAGATGGCCGCCTTCGATTGGTCTTAAAAGGATTAGGACTGAGAGAATAAATCCACTGAAAAAACATTGACAAAACCGAATAATTTACTGTATAGCTCTAATAATTATAATTTTTGGTGGCAATTTTAAATTTTGGCGCCCATATTGGACTTGAGGCCAAATTCTTGGTGGACCTTGATTGATCTTGAAAGGTTTTAGTTAAAATTATTAGGAACAATAGGCTGGTTCAACTATTACATATGTGAATTTCATCCATGTATTTTTGGCACAACCCAAAAGAGACCAGTATCCTGATTTCCCATGCATTTTTCCTGGATCTTTTGCCTACCAGGGTAGGGTGCCGCCAGCGTTTCAGATTGGCCAATGTAAACATTGTAAGAGGTCTATTGTATTGGATTTTCTATTTTCATTTACATCCACATAATAATAACAGCTGCATTAATAAAAAAAAAATTAAAATAATATTATTAATAAGAAATATAAAAAGCATTATAATGAATATAACAGGCTAATGATAATAACGATATGGTCATGACAATACAAACGACATAATAATGACAACACTAATGATTGATAGACATATTAAATATTCTTTATATATATTTGTATAAATTTAAATGTATAAGCTTAAATGTATATAAATCATGAAAAATAGATAAAATGTTAAACACAGTCTTTTTTAAAAATAAAAAATACGAAACGAATACTATATGTATGGACTTTAGAAACATGTTATTGTAGAAAACCTATGTTTTGACACTAACAGTCATGCTTTATGACATTTATGGGTTTTTTTCTTTAAGAAATTTGAAAACAAAATGAAGCATCAAAATAGGACAGTAAGAAAAATAATTAATAATAATAATAAATAATAATTTAAAGATATCATTCCAGCATTAATGAACTTGGCCTAAGCCTTGTAATATATTATATAGAGTATATTTGCCAGCTTTATTTGCAGAGAACTACACTAATTTCTACTAAACTAATTTCTAGGCCAAGGTACTTAATTATCTAAAACCTAGGCCAGTAAAAAATAAAAATGTTTACAGTATGTAACTAAAGTTCAAATAACACTTTTTTTATGACTCATGCAGCTCAATGACTCGTGCAGCTCAAACAAATAATAAAATGTACATTTAAAACTCTCCATTAATTATTAGCAATGTATTTTTAAAAATCCGATGGCGAGATACTCAGATACTTTTTAAACTTTTGTAGACTGTAGACATAATAGGCTTATAAAGTTGCAGTTCACTTCAATGTTGATCTTTGGTTGATGACCTTTTGTTTCATGCAGAGGTTCTGCTGCCGTGATGAATACGGTGCAATTCAAATCTTTGAACGTTGGAATGAAGAAAGGCGACAGTTAAACATTTATTAAAGCAAGCATATTGTGAATGATATTATGACATATCCTATTTGATACCGGCGTGGTAGAATATATTTAATCGCTGGTGTAAATATAGATTTAAACATTTTCATTTCACTCTAGGAAAAAATCATGAATACATGAGATCGTCGGGTCGTTAAGTGGATCCGTTGCACACCTGTGTGCGATATTCAGTCAATGTGAGCGCTGGATCCTCGCCTGGATCAGGTACCAGCGAAGATTGTTGGAACTTCTTTATCATGATTAAAATAAAGTCTGATATTTTTGAAAGTTTTTTTTTTCTAAAAGCCGTGTCTTGATGGTACTAATCTCAAACCTGCAAATACCAAATATAGTAAAAGCACATAGTAATATCCTAATATTCGATTAGTATGAGTCCGCACACTGACTGTTTGTCGCACTGCAAGTTTCTACTTAAAAGGTTTGCGGAGAATTAGGAAATATCGACGGAGAAACATATGTACTGAGTCAGAGATCACTAGTACTGTCGAGATTAGATTATTGTAACTCCTTATTGGCTGGCACATCCACTAAGAACATTAATATTACAGAGGGTTTAAAATCGAGCAGCTCGGTTTACATTTAAGTACCCTTATCCATAAGCTAAAACATTATTTAGTGAATTACACTGGTTACCAGTTGAAGGTAGAATTAAATACAGTATAAAATGCTGCTACATGTATTTAACTGTTTGAATAATATAGCACCATGTAATCTTAAGGATCTTGTTAAAGTTTTTATGTGTGGCAGTAGGGGTCTTATGTCTGACATGATCATACTAGATTGGAATACCATCTTGAAAGGCGTGTCTCCGGAAATCGTGCATTTTTCTAATTTGGGCCTGTGTATTGCAATGCTCTCCCACAAAGTATTCGATAACTAACATCTATTTAACCATTTAAGAAAGCCATTAAGATTCATTTATTTCCAAAATTGTAAATATTAATTGATTGTACATACTGTACTGAATTTGGAAATAGTTTTTTGAATGTTGAATTGTCTGTAATAATTATCTTACTCTATCAATTGTAATTTTTTTTGTCAATTTGTGACTTGATTTTGGGCATTTTTATATAAGCTATACTTTCATAAACATAATTAATTGCATTTAATAATCTTGCATTTTATTAAATTGTAAATAATTATAATAATTGTAAAATAATATTGTATTAATTGTAAATTAAATAAAATTCATACTGTAAGGTTTTGTATTTTTTTATTGTATTTTTATATCGGTTCAATTTTAATTACTTATTGTATTCCTATTTGTAAAATCATATGATTAGATCCAAATTTACAATTTTCCATAGAGAAGATGTGGAATTGTACTGAAATATTCAATTTTTGACCATTTTTAAGGCGGTCATCTTGAATTTCAATATGGCTGCAATTTTACGTTTGGAAACCTGTCTCATTGGCTTCAATGACGCTAATAACATATAGTTAGACACCAGATTTGCCCTTTTTCATTGGATATAAGTGAAGTTATGAGTTCATTCTTGTATGGTAAAATAAGGCGAAGTCGGCTGAGGTGAAGAGAACACAACGGCACGTAACGTACGTCGGCCGACCGACACAATGTTATGGAACGCTAACGTGATGAGGAGCGTTGCAAGGGATCGGATTTAATGACATTCGCTCAGATCACCACCGACACTCCAATCTAATTCGTCTTACCCAATCATAGAGTCATGAACTGGCATTACTCAACCATGACCAAACACCAAACGCTACTATGCTGCTAAAGAATTATATGCTGCAACAGTATTATATCTTCCAAATTCTTCCATAAAATTAACTTCGATATAATGTGCAACAATCCGATATTTTGAATTCTGTGTTGGAAAGAAACGAAAGAAGTGAGTGTATTTTAAAGCTCTGTCCACACTTTGACATTATATATGACAATGTGACATGCCCATATATGGGCACATCACACATTTGTCACTTAAAAATTTGATAATGTGGACAGAACATTTAGAGTAACACTTTTTGATTTATTGTAAATTGAGATATAAAAAAAAACAAAAACAAAAACTGGAACATAGAAATCATGTCAAAAGTTTCCTTTTATTATTTGGTGCATTCAATATACTTTCAGAGCAAAACCATGGCGATATTGTTCCCCCTCCCATTTCCTTAATCTACTCCGCCTGTGAAATACATGTTCTAACATACGAATGAAAAGCTACTACAACTTAGAGCTCTCAAGCAGTTTCATACTGATACGGGGAGATCATCAACGACTAACCTTTTTAGCCTAACAAAGGCTCACAATTACCCGAATGTTCAGTTTCAGTTTACTTCAAAATATAGCTTATCTACAAAGGTGACTTTCTGGTTTTTGTCCACAAATCAACCAAAGAAAATTCCAATCCTTAATTATTTAGGAAAACCCTATTTGGAGTTTTACTACATTTTTTTATCATACTCAACAAGTTTCAATTAAATAAATGTTTATCAATAATAATGATAATCAAATCAAACATTTTACCAAAGCTAGCATATTTAATTTCTCTATCTTTTTACAGAAATAAGGAATAATTGTTTTAAGGCACAAAAGATGTGAGGCCTATTTAGTTATCTTCAACTTCTTTTCTTGAAAACGTCCACTTGTCTCTAATATTAGGCACACTAGTCCCGTATTCATTATTAGGTCTGAATGGTATAGAGGACGTCGATATCAACGTAAAGCCACAATTGGTTATGTCTCTGAACAACTTCAGTCCATTTACATGAAATGGATGTCCTGACTGGTGGTCAACAATTGAATATCCAGAGTATTCTGCCCTAAAGGTACTATACAAGGAAACGTCGTATTCTTTTTCTGTGTTTTCATTTATCCTGTGATTAATAGTAGTTGCTAACGATTGCTCGATTAGTTTTGGTTTGCAAAAGATTCGCAATGATCTTTGAGTAGGACCATGACAAAATGATTCTACTTCCACATATTCGTAGGTATCGGGCTGTGGAATACGTTTTTCGATGATAAGTTGAATGAGCTCTTGTAATTGTAGTAGTCTGCCTTCTATGTATCAGTAATCTTTAATCCAATTACTATAGTGTGTACAACAGTGCTTTTGTACGTGTATAAACGCTCCACCAAACCCTCTCTCGCCAATAGAAATTGGGCTCAAATAATACTTAGACAGCTTAATAGTAGTTCCGCGCTTAGAACATTAAATGAATCTTTCGATATGAATAATTATCCCACATCACACTTAACTATGTTTCAAAAAGCAGTAAATGATATAAATCAGAAAATGGTATCATTAGTAACATTGGAATTTTGGAAAGGTGTTTGGGAAGAAACAGAATATAATGATTGGATATTGAATTCTTTTGCTTTCGTTGGCAAGTTTATATCTATTATAATGTTAATTAATCCGTTAACATTGATCATTTTGCATTTTGCAGATTCAATGAAAAAAAAACATTTGGCACTTGTTAATACTTTATCTATATTTCTTTTTTGTTTACCTGTGGTTTGGGTTTTCAGTGTCCCTGGTGGTGAAGAACCTCTTGCAAATTCTGTATTACTTCTTCATAGGACTGTTAATAAACTCTTCTTATATTTTTAATGTTGTTTTTGTTTCTTTTCTTATCATTGTATATTTTCTTACCACTGTAACTGACTTAAATGCCGGTTACGTAAAATTTCTGAGACAGGTTATAGATTCAATGGATAAAGTTGTTGAAAAACATACAGCAGAGCCAGACCAAGCACATGTCGGTGGCAATAGTATTGGCCAACATTCTCACATTTATGTAAAGAGAAATGGTCTGATGTACATTAGAAAAAAGTTTTTTTATGAGATTGTCCAAGAGTACAGACCAATAGGTCCTAAGACTGTGATTATGCTTGTAAAGTTAGCCGTAAGTGGTTTGGTTATATATATTGCAGCTGATACATTGAAATCTATCGACCAAATACAGAGCTTAAGCGAAGAAGTTAGGTCAATTCCTGTCATTTTAATTCCTCTCGTTATTCCGTTTTTCTGTAAACTTATTAAGAATGAAGCGCAAGAAGAAAACGAAATAGAAGTGATAAAAGCTCGCATAGAAGAGGACATTAAACAAAGACTACTACAAACTGAAGAGGACGGTGAAGAGGACAGTGAACGAAGCCAAGAAGCTTCCATGAAAGACGACCGTGAACAAAGCCTACACTCAGACGAAAATGAAACTCAGGTTTAAACGGAATATTCTGGTTTCATCTGTGTTAAGCATAATCCTTAAAAATAGGTCTCCATTATTTGGATCCAAAAACCAAAATAAGTATTTGTTTAATTGATTGTAATGCGAGTGTAAGTAGGATTATGTTATATGCATGTAGTCTTAATCGCAAAAAAAATGGCATATGATTATCATGTATTATGATGAAAATTACTTAAAATTTAATATTTACAGTCTATTAAGTGTTTGCTTTTGCTTTTGTGTTTGATAGAATACATTGAAAACAATGTCACACTGTACAAATTTATCCGGTGGCAGTTTCACAGAAACATAGATGTAAATGTTCTATTTAAAAACTTCGTTCAGTGAGTTTCGGATGCGTTACCCTAAAAAAAAACGATGAGAAAAACACAAACCAGAACGTTAACATCTGTTGTCATTTTTCACCTAGTAGCAATAAGAAATATTAGACTTAAAAACTTGAGTAACTTCCCAAATTATATTTTAGTAATCATATACCCACTGTTTTCAAAACGTCATCAGATTTTTTTTTTTAAACCCGAAACCACGCCCTCTAATGGCCACGCCTTATAATTAAAACGGTCACAGTTGATTAAAATAAAGTGACCACATCCAGTTCATAGTCTCGGGTTCTTCTTATTAAGGAATATCATTTAAAGGTCTATAATACACACTACCAAGTTTACTATGACAATATCTGATATGATATTGGGCATGATATTGTAATATCAAATTTGCATATCTGCAAATCAAAGGTATTTGTCACACAGTGCAGACAGCGATTTAAAGTATAATGTATTCATTAATTGATAGCGAAGCTAATGTTGAATCGAAGTCACCATTATTATATGTTGAAAATTATAATCATTATTGTTGTTTCTACTATTGTTATCAAGTCTTGTTTAAAATAATAATCAATCATTTAACAAGTACCTTGAATGTTTTAATAAGTACCACGGCGTTTATTCAATTTTTTGTTGAGTGGGGAATTTTTTTTGTGTTTTTTTTTTTGGAGATTAGTGCTTGAGAGTGGGGTTTATTAGAAATAATTGTAAAGCTAAAATGGTTTTATGTATTGTACATAGGTGTTATGAGTACAGTAAATATGCTTAGTTTAATTTACTTTAAGTTGATTTTTTTTTTACTTTAACTTAAATTTAAATACTTTTCTTTCCAGTTTTTTTTTTTCCGAGTTTTAATAAATTTGATGTTTCCATGGAGATGGTTAACCACAGACACAGTTAAAGGAATTTGAGATAACTATGACTCACTTGTGGGCTTGATAATGAAGGAAAACTTAATTGTGGTTTGGAGGGGAACTTTAAAACTTTAAGAATGTAAAATTGCCTAATAAAGAGACAGGTTGGTTTGCTTGAGTAAGTATTAAAGCCCTAACATACATATCTGAAGCTTGGAAAAGGGAAACAAATGATCTTTGAGGGAGAACTTACTACATTTACTTAATTTTACTGTAGTTTTAAAGTACCATATAGCCTTATAGGCCTAATATTACTATGTGATCCTGTAGAGTTATAGAGAAGCAGAAATAAAGACTTGTTGGGTGTATAAGGTACTTTTTGATTACTGTCTTATTGTGTGGTTCGTGTGCTTAGTCCTCTGTTTTTTTGCTGCTATGGGAGATTGTATACATCTTTTTAAAGATACTGTACATAATACGCCATGGTCACAGTGCAAGTATACACATGATCTATCTGTCATTTTGCAACGTTATACAATCATTCAGTCCATGAGGAATCCGTTATTTAGTGGTATTTATCCCAATGATACAGGACATCAAAGCACGTAGTAATACGGTGTTTATTGAAGCCTTACATATCTGAAGGTATGGAAAAGGGAAACAAATAATCATTGAAGAACTCGCATTTACTTTATATTTTACTGTAGTTTTTAGAATACCATATAGAATATATAAGTTACTTTTTGACTGCATTATTGTGTGATTCTTGTGTTTAATCCTGTTTTTTGCTGCTATGAGGAGATTGTATGCACCCTTTTCAAGATACTGTACATAATACGCCATGGTCACAGTGCAAGCATATTATTATCTATCTGTCATTTTGAAACGTTACAATCATTCAGTCTATGAGAAATTCGTTATTTAGTGGTATTTATCCCAATGATACAGGACATCAAAGCACGTAGTAATATAGTGTTTATTCTCGATTAAGTGACGCTACGTCTAATCAATGAACGCCGCGACGTTTATTCAAGAGACTGAGTCAATTGTTTTTACCTTTAACAGTTATAGGACTAATACAACTTGAAACCAACATAAGGAAAGCTAAGCCGCTACTTTAACTATTTTAGCACCAGTTTTACCTTATCACATCATGCTCACGCATACAGCCAACCACAGATGGATGTTTAAATTTTTAACTCATACAACACGATAAATGTGGGTAATAAATAGGCTATGTGAACACGTTTTGATGGTGACTAAACACGCCATAAAGTGAATGTAAACTACGAGGGCGCCAGTACTAACTTCAATATGATCACAAAAATTTCAATAAAGATATGTTTAAATGCAAGATTGTGATGTATAGTGTATTCGTCAAAATGACAATCACCTTTCTATTTACACTCAAAATGGTGCTGCAGAAAGTCGTTTTCTACAGCACCAGCAACAGATTACATAGAAAGTAAGGAAAAATTCAAAATCTAATACTTTTTTTTATAAGGAGATAAAAAAAAAAACCCCACATATTTACAACTATTAGAAAGAACTTAACAATTAAAATTATGAAAATAATAAGTTTTACTGTTCTGTGGACTTCGTAAATAATGATGGTGTAACAATATTACAGCGTATGAAAGAGTAACAATTTAATATTTTATAAATTTTACAAGAGGAAAATTCTCTTTAAAAAAGTCTAGAGAGGCAGAAAATTCATTCTTGCTCTATTTATTACTGAGTTAAAATGATGGCTCTGTAGCAAAACTAAGAAATTTAGATAAGTTACATCTAGTGTTTGTGATTTTTTAGTCACAGGTTGATAACATATTGATATTTGGGCGCATCAATGAATAAAACAATAAAAAAAGTTAAAAATATATGCAATAGTTTAAAAACATGTATATATTGATGTTTGTTAATGTAACTGATTGTGTTATGATTGTTACTATGTATTTATGATACAGAAAGTGGCGATTCACCATAAAAGGCGAAAAAAACAATTTAATATTTAACTTCATTACAGTAGAATAAAATATATATCCGGTATGAAAAAGATGGGATGAAATCCGGAAATCGTACATTTTTCTAATTTGGGCCTGTGTATTGCAATGCAGTCTCCCACAAAGTATTCGATAACTAACATCTATTTAACCATTTAAGAAAGCCATTAAGATTCATTTATTTCCAAAATTGTAAATATTAATTGACTGTACATACTGAATTTGGAAATAGTTTTTTGAATGATGAATTGTCTGTAATAATTATCTTACTCTATCAATTGTAATTTTTTTTTGTCAATTTGTGACTTGATTTTGGGCATTTTTATATATTTAAGCTATACTTTTATAAACATAATTAATTGCATTTAATAATCTTGCATTTTATTAAATTTGTTATGTTCTTGGAAGGTTTCCGAACAATAAATAAATAACACACATAGGTTTCAAACAGCGCGAGTTACTTTAATTCCGGAACTCAAACAACACAAACAAATACACAGCAAACTTTCTGTATTGTAAGATGGTCGTCACCGACGATGCACCGATAGGTGGCGCACTAACAGTTAACTTAATTCTCAGTGCACAACACCTCCCCACTAAGTTTAAAGTTCAATGTTAATGGAAGGAACATAAACTTTAATACAGTACTAACATGAGAACATCATCTTATGTTTACGCGCTCTGCTTGAACGACGGGGATTCTGCAGTCCATATTGCTCACGATTGTCATTATGAACTCTATAATGTCTGTCTCTTATACACATCTAGATGGGTATAAGAGACAGGTAATATAGTGTTTATTCTCGATTAAGTGCAATGAACGTTTATTCAAGAAACTGAGTCAATTGTTTTTACCTTTAACAGTTATAGGACTAATACAATTTGAAACCAACATAAGGAAAGCTAAGCCGCTACTTTAACTATTTTAGCACCAGTTTTACCTTATCACATCATGCTCACGCATACAGCCAACCACAGATGGATGTTTAAATTTTTAACTCATACGGGGGAGAATCCTGTAGGTAGTGGAGTATGTTTATACTGTATGAGGAATTCCTTCAGTGCAACATCTGGAGGATGAGTAGATTTCCTCAATGCTTGTTTGAAACTTTGTACTAAACTCTCCGCAGCTCCATTGGTAGCTGGGTGGTATGGTGCTCCTGTAAGGTGGACAATACCCCTCTCCGTACACCAAAGCTGAAATTCATCCGATGTGAAAGTAGTTGCGTTATCAGATACCAGTGTGTGTGGGTATCCGAAATGTGCACAATCCTCTTCAAGTAGCTTGATAGTAGCGCTGGTCGAAGTGGAAGTAGTTGGATAAATACACGGGTACTTTGAATATGCATCGACTACTAACAACCAATTTGAACCCATGAAATTAATCGCATGGTCAACATGTACTCGACTCCATGGTTTTTCCGGAAGCATCCAAGGGTGTATAGGTGCTTTGTTAGGCTGGTTTTGATGTTCTCCACAGGGTGTACACGTACGACAAGTGTCCTCTATGTCGGTATCAATATTTGGCCAGTAAACAGCAAAGTGTCCAATATGCAACAGTTCCAAGACATGTGAACGTAGTTTGAAGGGTATCACCACTCTGTTTCCATACAGTAGACATCCATTTGTTACAATAAGTGAATCCTTCGGTCTCTTGAAATCTTGTACCTTGTACCCCTCTGTATTTTGGGTAACGGTTATCTCCCAAAAAGGCCACTCTTCTCTGGTGTATCTAATCACAGTTGTCAGTACTGGATCCTTAAGGGTTTCTTTCTGCAACAGTTTAGCATTGCTGTTTAATTGGAGATTGATTGACTTTATCATACAGACTGTGTCTGTTTCTGCATCATCCTCTTCCCTGTCAAAATCTTTGTCCGGTGCCATTGGCAACCGACTTAACGCATCTGCATTTCCATGATCAGTTGTCTTCCGATACTCAATGGTATAATCATACTGATTCAATATTAGAGCCCACTGGGCTAAACGATTTGCAGCTAGAGTTGGTGTCGGTGTATCAAGTGCAAATAGTGATATCAAGGGCTTGTGATCTGTTACTAGGATGAACTTTCGTCCATCACTACCTATTGGTATTGCTTGCGACGCTTCTGAAACCGGCGTGGGAGTAGTGTTGTTTCATCGTTATGCCGATGGGAGTGAAAGAAACATTGGCCTATGCTTCAAAAACACTAAATGACAGCCAACGCAAGTATGCACAAATTCAGAAGGAAGCCCTTTCTATTATTTTTGCCTTGAATAAATTTCAACAGTTCTAAGAATTGTGTCATTGCATAACAAGTTCTTCAAGTGTTGAAATGATGCTTGTTGCTCTTTTGGGGTATACCCCACTCCCATGCTATATCCTTTCTGGTCAACCTGTTCAGAGGGCTGGCTATGGTTGAAAGGTTTGGTAGGAATTTACAGTAGAACTGCAATTTCCCCAGGAACGCTCTCAGTGTTGAGACATCTGTCGGTGGTGGCATTTGAAGTACCGCTTCCACTTTATGACCTTTCGCAACACCTCGACTTGATAGTTTGTGTCCTAGGTACTCAATTTCTGCTTGTGCAAACTCACATTTCTCCCTCCTGCATCTTAGACCATTCTCCTGCAAGCATTGTAGAAGCTGTCTTAGGTTATGTAAATGTTCCAAGCAACCTAACTCTGGTTTGAATAGATCTGAAAATTCATCGCACATCTGAATGCAAGCATTCTGAAGTGATTCATCTGGATGAGAATCAGGGCTGTGAATAGTATGTACTGGGTGATCCATAGGCTTGTTATACATTGCCAATAGAGCATCTACTGAAATTCCAAGCTTACAGATAGCTTCTCTGCCCAGAAGATTAAGTCCGGGCATTTCTGACACTACGAAACGAATCATTTCTGATTGATTACTGCTGTTCTTCACTACAGTTGAGAACATGATGAGGACTGGAAGATTATGGCCTGATGCTGAGAGGTATTTAGCATCAAGTTTGGACAACTGTGGTTTGCTCAAGTCTGCCCATACTTCCTTACACATGAAATTGTCCCCTGCACCTGTATCAATTTCAAATTTGTACATTTTATCACCAATGTACACATCACTGTAAATCTGCTGCATGGTTACCTGATTGACAGAATTAATTATAATTTTCGTCATGGTAGTAGATTTCTTCTTTTGTTGGCATACTGTTTCCAAATGACCCGTTTTCTTACAGAAATTGCATGTTGAAGCTTTATGTCTGCATACATTTGCCAAGTGCTGTTTGGAACCGCATCTATAGCATGTACGTTGGGTTTTCTTTACCTCAGGTTTGGTCTTAGTATGTTGAAGTTTATTCACTGATGTAGTTTGTGAAGGTCCATACACTGTTTCCTTTGCATATTTGGCTGCATCCTCAACTTCTGCTGCTACTTGTATGGCTTTAGTAAATGATAGATCATCATCCTTTATTTTGAACAAAGCTTTTAGGACGGCCTCATTGCTGACACTGCACATAAAATTTGTTCGCAGTGCTTCATCCAATGGATCTTTTATTTTCATGAAATCGCATGTTGCAGCTTTCTGCCTTATTCTAGCAGCAAGTTCATTGACATGCTCGCCTGGTTTGCGTTTCATATTAGACCATAACTTGAATCTTTCTCTGACGATAAACCGTTTAGAATCGAATTGAACCTTCATAAATTCTTCAATTTTGGTCAATGTCAAAGTACTTGTTTCAATCGGAGGATTTTCCTGGGCAGCTAGGTTTGAAATTACCTTATAAATGTCCTTACTTTGGTTAGTCAGAAACACTTGGGCTTCCTTATCAGAAGGAACAGAATGCGCTTGAATGAATGTCTTAAATCTAGCCCAATAGTCAGTCCACAATTCAGTTGTAGGATCAAATGGTGTAAACTTGGGAGTCATGTTAGTAATAGGAGTAACGACCTGTTGCTGTTGAGACTGTGACTGTTTAAACGTAGTCAGCAGTTCTAGCATTTGATCTCCCTGGGTTTTAAGTTGCGAGCGTAGTAACTCGTTTTGTTCCGCCATCATGGCCAGTAATTGTGTTTGCGTGTCCGGAGCAGTCATCCTCGTGAATACGGTACGGTATAGCGTGCACGGTAACTATGTAGAAGCAGGTAGGTAGCCTAAGCCCTGGGCTTAGCGAAAAATCTTCGAACAGTACTCACGATAAATGATGAAAATAAACGTCCTCGTCGCCACTGTTATGTTCTTGGAAGGTTTCCGAACAATAAATAAATAACACACATAGGTTTCAAACAGCGTGAGTTACTTTAATTCCGGAACTCAAACAACACAAACAAATACACAACAAACTTTCTGTATTGTAAGATGGTCGTCAACGACGATGCACCGATAGGTGGCGCACTAACAGTTAACTTAATTCTCAGTGCACAACAAAATTGTAAATAATTATAATAATTGTAAAATATTATTGTATTAATTGTAAATTAAATAAAATTCATACTGTAAGGTTTTGTATTTTTTTTATTGTATTTTTATATCGGTTCAATTTTAATTACTTATTGTATTCCTATTTGTAAAATCATATGATTAGATCCAAATTTACCATTTTCCATAGAAAAGATGTGGAATTATACTGAAATATTCAATTTTTGACCATTTTTAAGGCGGTCATCTTGAATTTCAATATGGCTGCAATTTTACGTTTGGAAACCTGTCTCATTGGCTTCAATGACGCTAATAACATATAGTTAGACACCAGATTTGTCCTTTTTCATTGGATATAAGTGAAGTTATGAGTTCATTCTTGTATGGTAAAATAAGGCGAAGTCGGCTGAGGTGAAGAGAACACAACGGCACGTAACGTACGTCGGCCGACACAATGTTATGGAACGCTAACGTGATGAGGAGCGTTGCAAGGGATCGTATTTAATGACACTCGCTCAGATCACCACCGACACTCCAATATAATTCGTCTTACCCAATCAAAGAGTCATGAACTGGCATTATTCAATTCAATTCAATTCAATTCAAATTTATTTGTCCAAAAGGAAATTACATTGAGAATAGTCATTGCTCAAAAATTAAAACATTGAAAAAATATATACAAATTAGTAATAAAAATATATATATTTAAATTAGTAATATTCAAGTACAATACAAATTATTACAATTGACAATAAGAAAATACATAAATCGAAGTTAATAATAAAATCAAATTATTAAAATTACATTAAAAATTATTGCACAAAGGACCCATAAAAATAGAGAATAAAATTGCAGAAAAAAAATATAAAAAATGTAAAAATAGAAAGGTATAAAATGTTATTAAAATTATTGCATAAAAAGGGCATTGCTCAACCATTACTCAACCATGACCAAACACCAAACGCTACTATGCTGCTAAAGAATTGGCAACAGTATTATATCTTCCAAATTCTTCCATAAAATTAACTTCGATATATTGTGCAACAATCCGATATTTTGAATTCTGTGTTGGAAAGAAACGAAAGAAGTGAGTGTATTTTAAAGCTCTGTCCACACTATGACATTATATGTGACAATGTGACACGCCCATATATGGGCACATCACACATTTGTCACTTAAAAATTTGATAGTGTGGACAGAACATTTAGAGTAACACTTTTTGATTTATTGTAAATTGAGATATAAAAAAAAACAAAAACAAAAACTGGAACATAGAAATCATGTCAAAAGTTTCCTTTTATTATTTGGTGCATTCAATATACTTTCAAAGCAAAACCATGGCGATATCGTCCCCCCTCATATTTCCTTAACCTACTCCGCCTGTGAAATACATGTTCTAACATACGAATGAAAAGCTACTACAACTTAGAGCTCTCAAGCAGTTTCATACTGATACGGGAAGATCATCAACGACTAACCTTTTTAGCCTAACAAAGGTGATGACTCACAATTACCCGAAGGTTCAGTTTCAGTTTACTTCAAAATATAACTTATATAAAAGATGACTTTCTGCTTTTGTCCACAAATCAACAGAAGAAAATTCCAATCCTTAATTATTTAGGAAAACTCTATTTGGAGTTTTACTACATTTTTTATCATACTCAACAAGTTTCAATTAAATAAATGTTTATCAATAATAATGATAATCAAATCAAACATTTTACCAAAGCTAGCATATTTAATTTCTCTATCTTTTTACAGAAATAAGGAATAATTGTTTTAAGGCACAAAAGATGTGAGGCCTATTTAGTTATCCTCAACTTCTTTTCTTGAAAACGTCCACTTGTCTCTAATATTAGGCACACTAGTCCCGTATTCATTATTAGGTCTGAATGGTATAGAGGACGTCGATATCAACGTAAAGCCAAAATTGGTTATGTCTCTGAACAACTTCAGTCCATTTACATGAAATGGATGTCCTGACTGGTGGTCAACAATTGAATATCCAAAGTATTCTGCCCTAAAGGTACTATACAAGGAAACGTCGTATTCTATCTCTATGTTTTCATTTATCCTGTGATTAATAGTAGTTGCTAACGATTGCTCGATTAGTTTTGGTTTGCAAAAGATTCGCAATGATCTTTGAGTAGGACCATGACAAAATGATTCTACTTCCACATATTCGTAGGTATCGGGCTGTGGAATACGTTTTTCGTTGATAAGTTGAATGAGCTCTTGTAATTGTAGTAGTCTGCCTCAGCGGATAGAATATTCCACTCTTTGAAACCGTCAGGAAGTATAAGCTTTGATCGGCGGAGGAAATTCAGAATGTGTCGGAATGTTGGACCATCGCCGTCAATGATGTAGCGATTCAGTTGATGGCAAGCAGCCGCTGAACATTGATCCTAGCATTGAATCCGGATAACGCGTTAACGTAGAGCGACGTGTTGAATAGATGCATTCCCCCGACATTCAGGTTTAATATCCCGTCCGGTCCACCAGCAGGCAAAGCCATGGCCATAATAGTAAGAAAAGAGGTTTATTACAGTAAATGTCTTGTACAGTTTCAAATTACTCTGACCATCGAGGTAGACCTATCAGACAACTTAACAATTAGCGACGAATGGTCACAGAAGTATACGGCCATAGAAAGACTCCAAAAATCAGTATATTTAAATATACCAAGAAAACAAGACCTTAACAACACCAAACCTTATTTCGTGTCGTACGGTGCCCGGAAGACGAGGGAGTTAGGTTCACGCATAGATAATGGTTCACGTTATACCACGCTTCACCAAGTTAAACTACTGACTGCATATACCTGACTCAAAGTACACTATTGTACTCAATTGTGAATCAGACCTCCGTGATCATTCACTCATATAACTATTGAGGAAATTATCTGACGCAGAAAGATTACATATGCAGTGTGATATTGTAAAGTTTTTATACATATTTAATGTCAAAAAATGAATCTATTGAAGCCT
This sequence comes from Anneissia japonica, assembly GCF_011630105.1. NCBI lineage: Eukaryota > Metazoa > Echinodermata > Crinoidea > Comatulida > Comatulidae > Anneissia > Anneissia japonica. The sequence goes on from NW_022723205.1 coordinate 154,564, forward strand.
TCTAGAGACTCATTTAGATAATGTTTATTATTACATCACCTCATCGAATATCTAGTAATGAAAACAACAAAAAAGCCACTGAGCACAGGGTTTTTGTCGGCAAGGTGAAACGAACACAACGTGACGTCGGCCGACGCGATATTAGAGAACGCCAACGTGACGAGAGCTCGCAACGGATCGATTTTATTGACGATGCGCGCAGATTATATCACCGACACTTCATGTGCACATAAAACCTGGTCGACTTGCCCCACCAAAGCGTCATGAACCGGTATTACTCAACCATGACCAAACGCTACTATACAAAAGAATGAGGAACAGTAATATCTTCCAAGTTCTTTCTTAAATATCTTACAAATAAATTTTCCGACACCAGCGGAAAAACTCTTTATGTCAAGGGGCGTATGTACACCCCAATTGGTGTCACTCGGTCGGCGTAATAATTTCAACCTATTGCATTTCCTCGTGTGGAATCATAACCGGACCCCTTTTTGCGTGAATTTGGAGCGCTCACATCCACATCTCTCGCACCACTCACGGAGAGGCTGTGCTGTAGTGTTGCCGAGCAAACTATTGAAAGATAACTCAATTAAGGATTTTTCGTATTATTTTATTGCAAGGAAGACAATACAATAAGGATTTAGTACGCCTGGTATGCAATTTTCTTTGTAAACTGGGAGAGCATGTGAGAAAACATGAAAAAAAAATTGGCCGGGAGTCAGGTCACCAAAACGGGAGTCCCCCTGCCAAAACAGAGTGATGATTTTCTTTTTTTTTGTCCACAAATCCCCATAAGAGAATCCCAATATTTTGCTATTTAGGAAAACTCCATTTGATTTGACTGTATTTTATCATACTCAACAAGTTTCAAATAAATAATTGTTTATCAATAATAATAATAATAATAATAATAACCAAATCAAACGTTTTATGAAGAATGCTAGCATATGTTTTTCTTTTCACAGGTTCAATAAATCTCTCCCTTTTTGGCACGGACCATTATCAAGTAGACTCAGGTAGGCGCGTAAAAGGGGGTTTTGGTTTTGGTGAGGGTGGGGGAGGCAAAGACAGGGTTGTATCCAGGATTTTTTCTGGGTGTCATGATCATAAATTTTGGCCCCTTTCAGTGGGAGACAAGAAAATCGATTACAGCGCCACCAGCTTGAAGCGGATGGCAGGCTCAGTTTCAGAATTGCTGGAATTAGATAGATTGCGTCACGCAATTGGCAAGGTCTTTGGACTCATTGCTGGTACCTCGTCAATTCTTTTTCATTCATGTCATTGTGAAAAGGCACTAGAAAAAATGTGGACCTTTGAAAAAATTGAAGGTGGGGGGGTACTTTGTACAGTACTAACATTTTAAAGGTTGTTCTTGAGCCAATACAAATTCTTTTCTGGGATCACTCAAAATGAATACTTCTAAAACATGTAAATACTCATCAGTACACGTTATACATAGGCTTAATTGAACACATGCCTTAGCGTGATTTAAAAAAAATAATCCTAAATCCATAAATCTCAGGCCAGGTCTTTTAGGTCTTTTACTGTTTGGTTCAATTTCGTTTTCATCCTTTTGCAAGTTTCTTTAAAAATTGTTTTAATAACACTACTACTACTACTACTACTAGTAGTAGTAATAATAATAATAATAGGGCCTAATAATAATAATAATAATAATAATAATAATAATAATGACGATAGTAATAATTGATAATATCAATACCATTAGAAAGTGAAGAAAATTGTCCTAAATGCGAAAAAAAGTTGTGATCTGTTGATCATCAGCCCCAGCCATGGTGGTGCTGATGTGGGTGGATCCTCGGTCCGTGAAAGTCCCTCCCTGTTTCACCTCTCTTTCGAATACCTGGATCCGCCACTGTTGATTTATTATATAATTATTGTTGCGATTATTTATAATGCGTCTACTGCAATTTTCACTTTATCCCCTCAAAACAGTCTTAAGAACGTTCAGAGTGCGCTACTTCACAGGGGGATTCGCCCCCGCCGGGGTACTACGTAATTCGTATAACGGCCCTGTTTTGGTTTGCAAAAAAAATCTCAATTTTTCAAAATTACTTCCATGATAACATTCTACTTCTACATATGGTATCAGGCCTGTC
>NW_022723205.1:157323-158777 GCF_011630105.1 Anneissia japonica
AGATGTGTATACCAAAGAAGTATGTGTATTTTAAAGTGACAAACTTTTCATTTTAAAGCTCTGTCCACACTATTAAATTATATGCGACAATGGACTTATTCGACTGGTTTATTTCGCTGAGTACGAATTTTCGTTGAGGATTTTACACAGCGCAGGTGGGCGTGGTAAAACGAAGAACGACCAATCGAATACGGCCAATGTGATATGCACAAATCACACATTTGTCACATAAAATGAGATAGTGTGAGTAGAGCTTTAGAATAATACATTTTGATTGATAGTAAATTGAGATAAAAAAAAAATAACTGGAATATAAAAATCATATTAAAAAAAAATCAATTTTTTTTAATTTGGTGCATTCAATAATATATTTTATACAGCAAAACCATGGGAATATTTATTTATATATTTCATTTTCTTTTTTCTTGATCTACTCCTGTGGTATACACATTCTACAATATGAATGAAAAGCATACACCTATGACACTCGAGGAGCTTCATACAGATACTGTTGATCATCCACGACGACTAATCTATTCAGGTATGGTTTCCATAAAATCGCTACACTGTTGCTAGTGTTTTCAGTGCAATCGTTGTACTGCGTAACGTAACATTAAACTCGGTTTCCATAGAATCGCTCATCTTATCGGCGACAGTCGCTGGCAGTTGTTGGGAAGGTTTAACCTGGTTTAACTTTTCTGACTGCGTTGTAAATGTAATTAAAGTTCATCAATATTAATAATCAAATCAAACGTTTTATCAACAATGCTAGCATATTTTTCCTTTTCTTTTCTCATGCTCTATAACTGGCACGGAGCATTATAAAATTGACAAGTATACTATATTTTTAAAGAGTAAGATTAATTATTTTATGGCATAGCAGTGGCGAGGTATATTTATTATTTGGCAACTTCTTTTCTTGAAAATGTCCACTTGTCTCTAATTTTAAAATTAGGCCCATTATCATCATCGTTAGGCCTTAATGGTACAGAGGACGTCGATATCAACGTAAAGCCACAATTGGTTATGTCTCTGAACAACTTTAATCGATTTAGTTCAAGTGACCCTTCCTTCTTAGCCGACTTTAATCTGACTGAATATCCAAAGTATTCTGCCATAGAGGTATCACACAAAGAAACGTATTCATCATCGCCTGTGGATAACTCCATCAAATGAGTTAAAGTAGTTGCTAACGATTGCTCGATCAGTTTTGGTTTGCAAACAATTCGCAACCCTTTATCTAAACGACCTTGATACAAATATACCTCCACAAATTCGTAGGTATTAGGCTGATCCTGGTTGTCAGACTGCCGAATACGTTTTCTGGTTTCGTTGATAAGTTGATTGAGCCCTTGTAATTGGTAGTAGTCTGCCTCAGCCGATAGAATATCCCACTCTTGAAAACCATCAGGAAGAATAAGCTTTGATCGGCGGAGGAAATTCAGAATGTGTCG
>NW_022723205.1:160337-164628 GCF_011630105.1 Anneissia japonica
TGCTGGCCACATGCGATAGTTCCTGATTTGCACGAAATCCCCTCGCGTTGCGATCACGTAGCTTCACAATAACAACAACAAAGATGGCGCCGCCCTCGCTCGGGCTCAACTATAATAGTTCTCCAAAGGAAGCAAACTTTCAGTGTCTATTCAAATTCTCTATTGTAATATGTTAACAACTAATATAGTTATTATTATAGAAAATTAATTAAGTGAATGATGGTCTATTATGAATTATGAGGAAATACGTTTTTGAACCACAGACGGCAGCTTTATATTCATCCGCGGTACCGGATCTCTAAAATTTCGTCTGCTATTAAAGTTAGCCCTTTTTATTGGTTAGTTTGATAGTCGTGGCTTGCCAGTCGTCTTCAGTTGAATTAAAACTAGGACTTGATTTAGTCGTAGTTAAAACTTCGACTACATTGTTTGTGAATACAAATTGAAGTTAAAGATGCAACTAGCACTAAATGAAGTTCTAGTTCGAAGTTCGACTAAAGTTTGTTTTAAGAATACGGGCGTTAGACTGTAAGCGATATTCTTTTCCTGTACTTTCCAACTTAAAATCAATAGCAGTTGCTAACGATTGCTCGATTAGTTTTGGTTTGCAAAAAATGCAGTGTTTTTTCAATACCTGACGGATTATATTCCACCTCCATAAATTCGTAGGCTGTAGCACTCTGTCTGGTTTCGTTGATAATCTGAATGAGTTCTTGTATTTGATAGTAGTAGTAGTCTGCCTCAGCCGATAGAATATCCCACTCTTGAAAACCGTCTGGGAGGATAAGCTTTGATTGACGGAGAAAGTTTAGAATGTGTCGAAATGTTGGACCGTCTCTGTCAATGATGTAGCGATTGCCATCATCTACGTTTGTTGGCAACCGATCACTGAACATTGATCCTAACAATGAATCCGGATAACGTGTTAACGTAGAGCGACTTGTTGTATAGATGCAACCTCCAACATTCAAATTCACTACCTCGCCCGCCACAACAGGAAAAGCCATAAGTTAGCAGGTCTACTTTACTACTAACACTTGAATTACTTAGGCCTACTCCAAAGAAGTACCAGACGTGATCAGTTATATGAAGCAGCGAAAAAATTGAAAAAGTGAATTGTCAATGGCTTCTACCTTTGACAACTTCCAAATGTAACATGCCTATTTCCAGCAGTTGGGAAAATCCCACTATAATGGGTTTTTTACGCTATAGTATAGTCACGCTGCACTAAAGTTAATGAAGATTATAGTCCAGTCAAAAATCACCTTAACCATGGTATAAGCTCCTACCTCAATGAAACTTAAACTGTAGGTACTATATATAGTGGAAAGAACATATCTTGATGTTGCGTCGTGCAAAACCTGGGATTTAACGAGAAAATTCGAATTTTGTAAGCAGTTTCTACCAGGGTTGCCAGATAGTCGACATGCTTCACGGCCAAACACACGCCATCTCACGGCCAAATTCGGCCAAACTTCAATATCGGCCAAAATTCGGCCAGATTTTAATCCGATTAGAAGACAGTTATGTGGGTACATATTCATTTGAAATACTGCAAAAATTACAGGAAAATCAGGGGCCGTTCGTTTGAAATTGAAGAAATTCAAATAATATACACAGAACAATGTTAAACTTCTTTTAATTAATCTATCACCATAAAATACATGCCCAGCTACATCATAATATTAAATAGCCTAGGCCCTATGTTCTTTAGTTGCTGACGCCCGAAAATAACCTTATGCGTTTGGGCGATCAATTTTTCTTTTTTTTCACCACTCCCCGCCCCCTCCCCAACCCTAAATCCGCTTCTGCTATTTAAAATCACATCATTAAGATTGATTTAAATTGATTTAAATGTATTACATATTAACGTACATTGTAGTCGATCTATAGCAAACATTTTAAGGTCCTGTTATTGGTCAACCCGTTTCTCTCTTTAATTAGAATGAATTAAGTTACATGGTTAGGTAACACAAACTGGCGTTAAAACAAACCTATGAAAACTTTAATACATACTTTTTATCTAAACTTTTTAAATTCGCCTCTGAATTTTATTGTCGCAGTACTCAAAGCAATAAATCAATGTTGCTATCAGAATTATCTTCTTCAATCTCATATGCAACCAGGAGCGGATTTAGGGGGGGGGGGCGGCCCGGCCCCGGCCCCCACTTTTGGGAGGTAAAAAAAGAAAAAAAAAAGAAAAAAAGAAANNNNAAAAGAAAAAAAAAAGAAAAAAAGAAAGAAAAAGAAAAAAATGATAGCCCACTACGCCTCAAATGTTATTTTCCAGCGTCTAGAACACAAAAATTTCGCGGGGGCATGCCCCCGGACCCCCTAAGACATTGTTGTCTCGATCGGCCAAAATTTCGGCCCTTCTTTCGGCCCCCCCCCCCCACTTTTGGACATCTCTAAATCCGCCCCTGGCAACCTAACTCCAGAGTCTCTGCAACACTTGCTTGAAATTGGAGGTGCCATCGGACCCGGATCAGCACATCGAGCATTTATATATGGCGCTCTACATAAAAAAACACTGCAGCACCTAGGGCTATACAATTCAAGTGGGCAATAATAAATCAATTAAGTACAGTATTTAATTTATATTCAAAAGAAATTGAAAAGAGATAGAACCTCCACTAGAAGGGAACATATACAAAGACACACAGTATGGTACAAACTTGCATTGAACTTCATAAAAAATATGTATTTCATCCGAACAATTTAAATTATTAAATGTAAATTATCTTTTAAATAAACTCTCTTACCTCACATCAGCTAAAGGGGGAACATAGATTAAGTGTTTAGTGCAAACAAAGGTACACGATTCAGGGGCGGATCAATGATTTGGAAGAGGGGGGTTCAAAACGTTTCCAAAAATACCCAAAATGAAAGGGGGTCCGGGGGTCCTTCCCATGGAAAATTTCCCCCTTGAATCCTCCACTGTACGGGGAATCCTTTAACGCTCAGGTGACCTAGGGTTTTAAAACCAATACCGTATAGGCCTATACTCACGTATAAACGAGGCTTAAAATAGCAAACTACGATCGAAAGAAGGGGGTCGTCTTATATGCACGACATTCAGATTTTAGATTTTTATATTCACGTTCGTCTTATGTACGGACGTTCGTCTTATGTGCGGATCGTCCGTAAATCTGGTTTCTAATAGGCGATTTATTCACGCGAATCCAAAGCGTCGGCACATGCGCATTCACATTCCTATCGGAGTTTTTGAGAAGCGAAAAAATGCGCGACCAATCAGAGCTCAGGAAGCGATCCGACTCTTTGATTCGCGCGAATAAATTCGCTTAGTGAAAAACCAGCTTAACACGCGAGCTTACTACTGCAATGAAGCAACTAAATGTTGTATCAATGAAAGCAATTTTAAATATGGGAAAATAAGATTTTGGTGGTGAAGTTTTAAAAACTCATAAAATGGTATTATTTGGAAGATTACCCTTGCATTTGGCTCCATTTATCCAACTAGACGCAGTATACAGGACCAAAAAAATTAGGAATTCCGACCATGAAACAGGGAGTCGTCTATACGCCAGACATCAAATATCAACCAAAAATCTTCTAAAACTCGGGGGTCGTCTTATACACGGGTCACCTTATAGGACCTACGCGAGTGTATACGGTATTATTACGGAACCCCTGCGGAAGTTCGGGTTCCCGTCACATTTTAAACGGTTGGTTGTAACAATAAACTCACAAGACTGCTCGCGACTACTAGATTCTACAAGTGCGTGGTTGGCTGGGTTGGTCGGAAAAGAGAAATTATCTCTGTGAATTGATTCTCGTACGAGATAAAGAAAGCTCCCTAATGACTCAAGCTACTGTATACCGTTTTTATATTTTTAATAAAACCAATTTCTTCTAATTTCAAATAGGTTTTCCCCTGATTTTGTGATAATTCGTTATCACGCAAGTGCTAAATGCGTGACACATTTATGGCCTCGCATGTGTTTCTGCAAAATGCGTTTCATCCAATATCACTTTGAAGTGATGCGTGACGGTTGGTAACTATGGCATAGATAACTGCCGGGCCCTAGGTAAAATTGGTAAAAATGCACCTGATCGGACATAGAAACCTCTAGTGGGGTCTACTCGGGCGAAACTCTGAATGCTTATACGTTCTAAGGTTTTTTAAAACAGATACGGTACGACATTAACGCTCAGAAATATCTAAAAAATATTTTGTTAAAAAAATTAAAGAATATTGAGAACAAACTATGGTCAAGTCATGTTATCGTTTAGGGCCTATTAAGCATTTCATGAATCTATGATATATTAT
>NW_022723205.1:168120-177319 GCF_011630105.1 Anneissia japonica
TGATATATGTTGCACACAAAAATACCACACGAAAGTACCAAAATGTTACACACCCACACACACACCCCACCCACCCACACACACACACCTTAACACCCCAAATTACTACAAAGAAATATCATTATTTTTAAGAAACTAGAAAATAAAATTAATATCCTTTGCAGTGGTAAAAATGAGTACACGTTAATCATGGGCGGAGATGTATTTTACAATACAAACTAAATCAGACACAGTATAAACCCCAATGGCAAATATCCCCACCACTGACGCAGGGCCATCGGAACCACACCGACCGCACAGGTTTTGGCCGGACGACTTTTTCCCAATTGTATTACTTTTAAAAATAAATATACTCTGATACCTGAAGTTAGTATTAATGTTAGCATTAAATTGACTTTTTTATGTTGTATACCGTATTTAAACAAAAATCCACCATTTTTCATTTACCGTTTTTTTATTGCCCATGTACATTTCAACTCTTTTGACAATCCTTAACTTTTGTAATTAAGATTGATTTTAAAAATCTTTAGAGATATACATATAAATAGTGGCCCAAGCCTATGTCGTAATTACGACATAAATATGTCGAAATTACGACATACGTAAGTCGTAATTACGACATATTATGTCGAAATTTCGACATACGTATGTCGTAATTACGACATACGTATGTCGAAATTTCGACATAATAAGTCGTAATTACGACATAAAAATATATATTTCAGTGGTGCTAATAGGCTTTCGTAGTTTAGTGTCGACCGTTTGTCTGAATATATTATGTGAATTTCTCGGTTATGCACAGGTTGCAGCGTTTTGTTTTTGGGGAGTAAGCCGATGCTCTGTCGATGATAGACCATTTAATGTTGTAGGGTGTGTTGTTATTTTTAAATTTCCATACGTATTTGCAGAGTACGGTGCTGTTTTTGTGTTTGGGGTGTTAAAAGTGTATTTGTGGTTTTTTTGTGTATTGGGTTTTGAACGGTGTGTCAGTGAGCCCGATGTAGCATTTTTTGTCAGAGCCCCGCCAGAGGCATTTTATTACACAATTTCTTTATTCATTGATTTACAGGACTACATTCGTTGAGAGCTAAGCTACACGATGTATTATTATGTTCTTTATTCGAACACTGTATTTACCTTTCTCTTATGATTTATGTATATATAAATATACACTAAATAGTATTGAAATGCCTAATCAAACCTACTGTTGAACCTCTTATTTTTGCTTTTAATCCGCTCTAATTACCATTGAGCACTCTGCTGAGGATTCATAAAAAAAATTAAGGTATAATATTTATGCCAATTTGCTTATGTCAGACTTAAGGCCTCCTTATAAACTATTACTAGTGATAAGACTGTGTAACCTATTGTTTATAGATCTGGTGATTAATCGCCCATTGTATATTCTTATGTATTCTGTTAAGTTTCTCATTGATACTCATGCGCTGACGAAGGTAACAGGAGATTTATTAACTTGTGTTGTGAACTTTTTTATATTATAAATTGCGAACCCCTTTTTTATTATAAATAGCGAACCTCTTTTTTTATTATTATTATGAATAGCAAACCTCTTTTTTTTTATTATGAATAGCGAACCACTTTTTTATTATGAATAGCGAACCTCTATTTATTTTATGAATAGCGAACATCTTTTTTTTTAATTATGAATAGCGAACCTCTTTTTATTATGAATAGCGAACCTTACGAATAACTGTCTTTTATTTATATTATGAGTAGCAAACCATTTTTCTTGATTATGACTAGCGAACCTTATGCCTTGTGGTCCTTTTAATAAATTATGAATAGTGACCCCTTTTCTTGATTTTGACTAGCGAACCTTATGAAGAGCGGTCCTTATTTTTTTATGAATAGCGAACCTTTTTCTTCATTATGAATAACGATCCTCTGGTAGGGTAAGCTAATGTTATGAATAACGAAACTTATGAGTAGCGAACCTTCTTACTAGCAAGCTTGACCCGATGTTGCATGAATCGTTTGGTTGGCGTGTATCGCATTGCTCTGACGAGTGTGCGAGATGCCCTGCACACAAAAGTGCGATTATGTCGTTATCATTAGCCAATCAGAGCACTTTATATGTCTCCCTATGCCTGGCTCTTCTCGGAAAAAACAAATTGGTGAGCTCCTGGTCTCAAAATGGGCGTTCAGTCTTTGCATCCTGTTAGAGATAATTTACAAACAATTGTGTCTGTTGAGAGACAAGTGCGTAAGTCCAAAGTAGTAAGTAGGACAATAATATTATTATTTAATAGTATGTACCGTCTGATGAGAGTAATGTGTTGTTGAATAGTACGTGTTATTTATTATTTTTACTAATACTAGGCCAGGTGTACAAAAAAGTACAATTCATCATCTACCGGTACCTCACCAGAATTACAATTGTTAGTAACATATTCTCTCATCGGAGCTAATTTTTGGTCTAGTATATCGACCTCTCTCAACCATTGAGATTGGGAGCACTGGTTCTCAGTTTACTGTAATACGACCTAAAATTTCTCTTAAAAAATAAAGAAGTAGATTATAATTTACAATGCACGTCTCTTGTTTTGAGTGTTATTAATTATATAACCATTGATTAGAGAAGTTATCTTTTAACAAATCAGTAATACGTGTATTGAGATTAGCTATACTGAACGTGTTTGGTTTAATCCAAACATCATCGAAGTTACATTCATTTAGTAAAGATGATATACCAGACAACATGTACAGGCCTATCCATACTTGTTTGAATCGTAAAGTGTTATATTATTACCGTAGTTAAAGCATCAATGGCAAGTTATTTAAAAACTTTTCTACACTTTTCATTTAGAGAATGCCAATATTTAAACTGCATGACTAAACTTAATATGGTTAAGCCCGGTAAGTACATACACAGACCATACCTTGCTACCATTATGATAGAATTGGTAGAATTAATGATTTAAAAAGTTTCTTGGTAATTTTACAATTTTCCCCAATATATTTTGAAGTAAGCCTTTGAGGCTTTGTTTTTGTTGAGGCTAAACGATAACATAGTTTCTAGCTCCCAATGGGACATAGGCACAAAAACCGCTTATAACTCAAATAGCATGCATCATCTGCACTTTAGCAGCGTGTGCAAGCGACGCATTCGCTGTAACAATGAAGCGGCTTTATTTTAAAACTATTTTCTCCATGATAAAGCATCTCTTTGTTATTTATTTATTTATTTTCAATTTCCAGACGGCTTCGCGGCCCTTCAAAAATGTTTCGCGGCCCAAATTTGGGCCGCGGACCATAGTTTTACGGAACGTCGAATTAGAATCATTGAGTATTCGCAGATATCAATTGTGTGACAGGCCTGTTTGCATGGGGTACACACCCTCTTCCCAAATTACCAAAGGGCCACATTTTCACGCTTGGTATTCATCTTGATACAGCAGGCGCGGATTTAGACCTTCGTACCTTTCGCCATGGCGAATGTCAGGGCTAGAGATAATATATATTACACAAAGAAACATAAAAAACAATACAGAAAGAGTATTGGTTGTCTATACAAGTATACCGGTATCAGAGATTATTGTTCGATTGTCAAATGACTCCTCTGGAACCTATAGCCTAACCATTGCCCAACAGCAGTGATGAAGGAATGTGATGATGACATTTTTCCCTAATGTCCTGTGCTTCTAGCTAGACTGTGCTGCACTATTTCCAATGGTGGTTCCTTCCAGCCGTCCTGTCCCCCTAAAATTTAAAAATTTTTTTAAAAAATGGAAAAAAAGAAAATGATATTCAAATTGTATGATAGTGCAATTTCCAGCCACCTAGAGGTGCCTTAATCCTAAATTTACTTACCTCAGCCCCAACTATGCCTGACCGCGAGGCACATTATTTTTCCCATACACTTAGGACAGATATTACAGAGGGCGCTATTTTGGAACTGATATCAGAGCCGTAGATAGAGCATAGAGGTATAATAAGAATACTAGAGCGCTAACCGCAATGTATTCGATGTTCGAAATACGCAGAACTGTGTGTGTGTACCATCCAAGATGGTTGCCATAGATTTAGCCAATCAAATTTCGCTAAGCATCATCGTTTGCAATTGCGCCCTCAACTTACTCAGAAATTTCACTACAGCTAGTTACCCGTATGTTTGAAACTCGAGCGTTGCGGTGTTTGGGTGTAATGTACACGATTTTCATTTTCATTCCTTGGTACTTTATTTTTGAATAAGATGCTCCACTTGGCCTCGTTTTGGCTACAATAGTTTATTAATTTGTTATTACCATTACTCATTATCATTAATGAAATAATAGTCAGTCAGAGGGCTTATTAATATGTAATAATATGTATACTAAGCCTGAAGGTGGCGCTTTACTATGACGGCCACCTTGGATGGTACACATACATAACTCTGCATTGCTGCGCCATCTTGTCAGCACTCTAGTTGTTTAATAGCTCTATGAGATAATAGAGAGAGTTTGGCCAACTTGGCGCATGGGCGCCATGTTATCACCAAACAGCGTGCGCGCGTATAGCTTTATAACATTTTATAAAACACTGATGCTGCATAAACTTTCTTTCATTATTCTGTTCATGATATGAGGACAATCTGTCTCTTATACACATCTAGATGTGTATAAGAGACAGGTATAATCATATTTACCTAACTTTGGAATTAATTAATCAGTGACGTGCTGTATTATTTCGAGAAGATAAAGTGAGGACGATTCTTTATTTTTTTTCGTTACGATTATCTTTTTATTTTGAAAGTCTATCATCTAGGCCTATAGGCTATACCTAGTTGTTGCTAGCAGCCTACTCTATATAGCATGAGGCTCCTAAGAGTCAACACTGCAGAGGAGAAAGGTTGGTTGTGCAGATAGAGTAGGTTTGTGAATCGTCGGCGATAATATGTTAATTTCGCCTGTAAATGAATGATAAAAGTATTAATAACATGAAAGTTTTCTAATTGTATCTAGGCCTCTAGGTCTATGACTTCGTAAACTTTAATTTATGAAATAAAATATTCTGGTCATCTTCAAACCAATACAGATAGCCTAGGCCTATTTGTAAATTGTGATCTAAACAATAAATCAAAGTTGAAGAATTATTGCATTGAGAGAAAATTTTGTACAACATAATATGCCTAATCATTCATAATCAAGAAGCTAGGCCTTGTAAGTAAAATAGCAGCATTCTCCACACTTCTATTTATAATATTAGTGAGTATTACTGTATTATTATGTATTATTATTATTATTATTATTATTATTTATTACTATTCATTGAAATTTTGATTTGTAATTTGTAAAACATTTAAACGTTTTGATTTAATATATGTATTAAAAAAATCAATATATTATAATACAATTAGGCCTATTATATCTTTAAAATATATTTTTATCTTTAAAATCTTTAGTTGCACAATTAATTGATTTGTAAAGCACAATTAATTGGGCATGTTTGCATAGCACAGGACTCCTTGGACAAGTTTTCGCTTTTGTTGGAGGATTCAATTTTTATTTTTTAATTATAATTTAAGCTACCTTTGACTGATGCTTCATGTAGCTTTGGAAATTTAGTTATATAATTTAACAGCAAAGTTGTTTCTTTGTTGGATCGATTGCAGCAGCCCCAAACCCAACATAACGGTATTTCACATTATAATTATAGCATTAATCATCTATAATAACTGCTAACTTCCTACCCTATCGCGTTGTTTTGTTTTGGTGACAACATGGCCGGTGTAAGTCACGTGATTAAAACCGAGTTGGCCAAACTCTCTCTAACTGCGGCTCTGACTGATATGCATGAACATGCATACCAGACCTACACCTCGTGAAACAAAGTTCAATGTTGTATCGAGTATGATAAGCTACAGTGCTTACGTAATGCTGATGATGATAATAATAATAATAATAATAATAATAATAATAATATCCCTATGACTAGACACGGTACGGTAACAGTTCTTTATGAACAGCATAGTCTTTCACATTATAAAAAAGCACAGTAATATTGAATCTGGCTATTTGAGTATAGTATAGTATAGTATAGCATAGTATCCTAGATATGACATTTGTTGTATGCTCCGTATAATAGTATTCTGAAGGATATAAATGGAAAATGCTTGGAGGCTTTATGAGTAGGTATACATTTTTATCGGACATAGTTGCTAACTTACAATTTTACAATTAAACATTTCTATGAGAAAAAAAAATCCCTGTCAATTAACAGAGAGTGAATGTGCTGCTTTTAACATGATTTATTGGCTGGTAACTTATGGAGTTATAGTGAAAAATAAAAGTAAAATGTTGACCATTTTTCCACACTTATTTTGAACATTACCATCTAATAGGACAATGTTTAAATCCACACTAGTCTATACCTTACACTTGTACACTGGTTGTAATGTAGAACCTACCAGAGATGTACACTCCCAATACATTATGGTCTTCCACTTCTATAGCGCATGATACAGTGGATAACAAACGTTACGTAACCACAGCCTAACTAATAATAATAATAATAATAATAATTTTCAAGTTATATTGTAGAGGCTTCTATGTGCTTATCATTATTACACCAGGTCGATAGGTCGCGCGCAGGCACATATCGAGCATATACTCAGGTCCAGTGGCGTAGGTATGGGCAGTGCAGTCAGTTTACAGCACTGGGGCCCGGGGCTATTGGGGACCCGTTCAATAGTGATCTAAAAATATAACTTTAAAAGAACACTTCAATAGTATTAGGTTTTAGAAGCTATAATAGACCTTTCCAGAGTGTCAATCAAACTAACAACTGACTAATCAGAACAGCGCTAGGAATACGCGCGCGTCTTACAAACACACGTGTTGTCCCACAAACGCACGTGTTCGCGTGTTCGCGTATGTTTTACCACTGCTGTCTTTGTGGGACCTAAGCAATACTCAGGTCCAGTGGCGTAGGTATGGGCAGTGCAGTCAGTTTACAGCACTGGGGCCCGGGGCTATTGGGGACCCGTTCAATAGTGATCTAAAAATATAACTTTAAAAGAACACTTCAACAGTATTAGGTTTTAGAGGCTATAATAGACCTTTCCAGAGTGTCAATCAAACTTAACAACTGACTAATCAGAACAGCGCTAGGAATACGCGCGCGTCTCACAAACACACGTGTTGTCCCACAAACGCACGTGTTCGTGTATGTTTTAACACTGCTGTCTTTGCTGACCTAAGCAACAATATCCAAGGAGCGGAGCTTAGCGGAAAGGTCCATTATTGATTATTCATAACAATTTATCCTATTACCTATTTTCCAAACGCTGCAAGTAAAAATAAAACAAAAGAAACAAGCCCTTTAGTATACGATCCACAAAATGACTTTTTGAAATCATATTTCTAAAGAAATAAAATATCATCACGCACGTTTGTGTTTTGTTTTTTTGTTTTTTTGTTTTTGTTTTTTTGGTTCAACTATTATTATGTACGTTTTTAAAGACTTCATATCGTAACTTCATGAATACATTTTAGATTCAATTCGCTGCAAGTAGTTCGATGACTGTTCTATTATTGAATGGTAATTGTTATTATCGTGATAAAATAGACAATACCTGGATTTACATCAGGAGAATCAATTATGTGTAATTTTGCCCAACCTGTCGTGACAATGTACTGACTACTCAGTGCGTGTGAAAACACTTGCAAAAAATATTTGCAAGTTCTCCGGTGGGGCCCAAACCCACGATCTTCAGATCACTAGCCTGGCATCATACCCCTAGACCTGATGGCCAGGTCCTGATTTCAATGATTTTGGATGAAACACGCATTTTGCAGAAACACACGTGAGATCGAAAATGTGTCGCGCATGTAACACATGCGTGATAACGAATTATCACAAATTCAGGGGAAAACGTATTTAAAATTAGAAGAAATTGGTGTTATTAAAAATATATGAACGGTCATACAGTAGCTTGAGTCACAGATTAGAGTTAGAGAGCTTTCATTATCTCGTTCGAGAATCAATTCACAGAGAAAATTTCTCTATTTCACGACCAAAACAACCCAGTTAACCACGCACTGGAATCTAGTAGTGTCGCGTGCAGTCTTGAGAGTTTATTGTTACAACCAACCAGGGGCGGATCCAGATGTTTTGGTTGGGGGGGGGGGCTATATGTATATGTGTACTATTCTATATATATATATATATATATGTATATATAATTTATATATATATATATATATGTACTTGTATAAAGAAATAATAATGGGTTCCAACACAGGAGTGGGTGGATTTTGAATTCCTCCAGAAGTCGAAATATGTGAAATTCGAATATTGTTATAGTGACTGCATTAAGCTTCCAAAACAATTTGATAGTACTACGTTGAAAACAAACTAAATATTAAATATACTTGTAAAATGGAGCTTTTATTTAGTATCTGTATATAATTGAAGAAGAAATAAGTGGTAGACACCATTAAAAATAATAACTGATGCCTAGTTGTTGTTGTCAAGTGCAAGCGGATTTGAATAATTATTCATTCATTAAACAACATTTATTTCCGTAAATTTTAAACAATATTTATAGTAAATCATTATTATAACAAGAATGTATGTAAATAAAGTAATCCTGAAAAACGATTAACTAGGATCTTTAATGGCAGATAAAAATATCTTTTCACGTAGGATACTCACAGAAACAACATAAATTAAATAAAAATATTATAAAGGCAAATTATACGCCATGCTTAAAATATTGGAACCACGCTTCAAAAAAATATTAATGCAAATGCAAGGTCAATAAACAGACTTAGCGTGTCACTTGATATGTACTAAAATAGCAATTGTTTGTATCCACCCTTTAGAATTTTGTGCACCACCCTTAAAATTTTGAGGACATTTTCTGACAATTTCACCATTCTTTAAAAACCCTGGTGAAAGGGTTGCCATGGGGAACATAAGACAATGAAGAGGGAGAAAACAGTTCCATAATAAAAATACTGTCCCTAAAGGTAAAATTTGACTATGTTAAGGAGAACCTCAGACGACAAAAGAATTCCCCTTAAAACATGTTTTAAATGTAGTAGTAGTATATATGTATATATATATGTACATATATGCATGTATATATATCATATCATATTATATTATATACATAATTATTTAATAATAGTTTGGGAGGAATAGAATAATATAATTGTACAAGTCTAAACAAGAACGACTCGCTCGACACGAACAT
>NW_022723205.1:177880-192906 GCF_011630105.1 Anneissia japonica
ATAACTATAAGACGACCTCCTGTTTCATGGTCGGAATTTATAATTCTTTGTGCTTCTGATACTGCATCTAGCTGGCTAAATTGAGCCAAATGCAAGGGTAAACTTCCAAATACCATTTTATAAGCTTTTTCCCGTATTTAAAATTGCGTTTCATTCATACATTTAGTTGTTTCATTACAGACGTAAGTTCGCGTGTTGCGGACGATCCAAACATAAGACGAACATGATTATAAAAAATAATGCTGGCGGCGCTGATGTGGTATCTCCTCCATCTGTGAAAGTTCCCCCCTGGCCCTCATCTTCAAGTTCTTTGATCGCCACTGAAACCCGTTTAATACTGAACATATTGTATCTTCAGTAATCGATTAAATAACACCTCAAATTATCCAAAATGTCTGAGATTTGCCCTCTCGACCCCACTGGGTGTTTCCCCCTAAACGCACCCAAGTCCACCTCCCCCGAGCCATTTCAGTCCACTCTCTACAAATTCGCATCCACCCAAAACAAATCCTGCGTGCGGGCCTGAATATGATGAATTTGCCACTAATA
Source organism: Anneissia japonica (assembly GCF_011630105.1). Classification (NCBI taxonomy): domain Eukaryota; kingdom Metazoa; phylum Echinodermata; class Crinoidea; order Comatulida; family Comatulidae; genus Anneissia; species Anneissia japonica. Next base: position 178,430 of record NW_022723205.1, read on the forward strand.
AACCAAGTCACCAAAGATGACGTCATCACAAAGAGCTATACTAATGCAGGCGGAGTCGAAAGTGGTGTATATTAAATCATCTAAAATGTAATGAAGTTAGCATAAGCCTGAAAGACATTGAAGGCGTCAATATTAGGTAATACCTAATTTACACTCTCTAGTTTATACTGTTTTTTGGTATTATTTTACCACGAAAGAAAAAAAAATCATGCAATGTGAGGACTGTGAAACAAAAAAGAAGGTAAGGTCCTGTTAAGGGGATGTGATGCTATGTTCAAAATGTGAAAATAAACAATTTACAAACGACCAACCTGCGATTAAATCGTTAGCCACTAAAATCGCGGCAGCCACAGCAGAGCTACCCGCTGGGGAGAAACCTGATCCCGACCACATAGATGCGGATCAACTATCAAAATAAATAGATATAATCATAGAGAAAATATGATATAACAGTGGAAATCAAGGATGATATAAACCAAGTTAATATACCGGTATGTAATTCAGATATTGATGCTGGTACATTAGCCAGTGATATATCTTACCGGTACCATTTACCTATATTCGCTATCTACGTAATGTAATAACAGGAAAATCAACTTTTAGAATATGTAATAATTTTGTTGTGGATAACTTTATTAATGATATATCTATGTAATCTTGCAATCAAGTATATTCATCTACAGATGTAAATACTCCTCATAATAAATTCTTTTTATTATTTAGCAACCATTGTGAAGCATGCACCAATTGTTGAAAAATCACTTAATAAATTAAAATATAAAAAATTAATAAATAAAAAACACAAACTTCTTAGTAGGATGATTAGGTCAGTCTATAAGTCAACAATTATAAAAAAAAACAAAAAAAACATAGAAACTTACTAATACTCTCAGAGCTGCTAAAAAAATTATTATGCCACACAATTTATAAAAATTGTAACAACACTGCAAAGATATGGAACACAATAAATAATATTCTAGGAAATAAAAATTTAAGAAAGAACACGACGAATAGAATGGAAACTGTGGATTCACTGTATCTTATGACACTCCACATAAATTGTATGGATTTAACAACTATTTTACAAATGTTGGTCCCATCCTAACCATTGAAATACAGGAAACAATGAAGACGTTTCATGATTTTTTAATAAACCCCATAGAAAACTCATTCTATTTACAGAACCTTTATGTTTTATCTTTAATTTATCCTTTACACAGTCAGGTTCCCCTCAGAATTAAAGGTAGCAAGGGTAACACAAATATTAAGAAAGGGTCAAAGGTAGTTTTTTTTTTCTCAATTATCGCCCAATTTCGGTATTACCTCTTCTTAGCAAGATATTAGAAAACATTGTAAACAATAGATTAATTCATGGTTTACTCAAAACATATTGCGGTCACAGAAAAAGCTGAATTAATACAATATTTACAGAAAACCACTAATAAAAAGCAAATATAATATAAAAAATTTGCACATATCAAAAACATTCATTACTAAAAAAAATTCATTATGACAACAAATTGAAGCTTCTAATTTTGTCATTAAACAATTTAACCATGAATGGAATTGGACTATGACTATGACGTTTAGTACGCACTTTAGGCATGGAAAGTGAATCGGCATTTCTGAGGGAGAAACCACTTTCTTCAGATCTTAATTTTGGTAACCAGTCACGGAATTTATTAGACTTCATTAGGGATTTAGAAAAAGTGTAACAATTGTTGTCCCGTCTCTTTTTTAGCTCCTCGATATTACACTAAACAAGAGCCGAATTACAGGATGAGTATTTGAATCCTTAATATTATCCTACAGGCTCTTTTCTAGATGCGTTCTAGAGCCATAGGCGTAGATCCCGGGGGATGGGGGATATATCCTCCCCAATATTTGACAAGGGGGAGGGATTGTATCATCTTCCCCCCCCCCCAATATTTTGACTATGTATTGGATAAAATGGAGCTTTGCACACTTCAAAAGACTGTCACAGAAACAATTTGCACTGTCTTATGCGCTTACAAAGATGAAAATTAGCATAATGTATTAATGTTGATAACAAGATTATTTTATCTGGTACCAATCTAAGCTCTTCTTTCCTGAGATGTTAGATGTGCTTGCAAAGAGAGCCACATTTCACACTGAAGGGTGTGTACGACATAAGTAATTTTATGTCAATTCCAAGAATTTTTAAGGTTATATCGGTTGATACAAAATAAATTGATTTTGCTATTATAGGCCTAATCAATAAATTCCTCATCAAATTGCATCAATTTATTTTGCAAAAACAAAGTTTCCAGCTTCAGAGGGGGCACATCTCCTGTCCGCACAAAGGCACACATTGGCGCTAACACCAGGCGCGTAACAGGGGTCTTGGGTCAGAGTGAGTATTTATTTTTTAAATGTTTTATTTCAACCATCTTTAAAGATATTCAGGGGCCCTCTTTAATAAAATTAAAGAACAGTACAAACAACATCATTACAACATAATAATAATAATGATGATGATACATACAACATACAATCCTCATTTCCCGGTTAGTAATTTACCATACCCACCCCACCCCACCCCACTCCCCATATAGAAAACAATACGACATAGGGCTTATCTTATTTATAATATCGGCCACACACGTGTGTTTGAAACTAAATATAAGCATTTTCATCATGGTTTTATTTATTACAAACATATTGTTTCACCATCTATACACATTGAGGCACTTCTTTTAGGTTAAAATGATCTATCTTAAATTTGTCTTTCTTGAGTTTGGGACTATTATGTGTTTAAATAACTTAAAAGGATAAAACTAAAAAAGCCCTAAAAAATGCGCGCCAAGCGCGTAAAATATTTTTGTGTTTTTAATTCTAATTTCGTCGGAATTGATGAAAACTCCCTAAAATGTGCAATTTATAGAGGAAATTGGCCTACCGTAACAAGAAATGCGCGAAAAGAATTTGAGAATTTTTCGCACTTTCAGAGGATGCATTTGTCAAGGGGTGGAGAAAGATTTTCCAAAGATGGATATTTTCCCCTTGTCCCCCTGTGTTTTTAATTTTAATTTCGTTGGAATTATTCAAAACTCCCTAAAATGTGCAATTTTTAGAGGAAATTGGGCCATGTTAACAAGAAATGCGCGCGAAATTTGAGGTTTTTAGGCACTTTCAGGGGATGAAAGGGCATTTATAAAGGGGTAGGGAAGATTTTTCAAAGATAGATATTTTCCCCTTGTTATTCTTGTTTTTATTTTTCTCTTCTCTTTTTCTTTCCTTTTATTTTCCTCTTTTTTCTCTTTCCCTCCCTCTTCCCTCTTTCTTTTCTCTTATTACACAGCCTGGTACGACGGCTTGCTCAGCCCGGTAAAAACCGTCAGGGGAGGGGCAGTTTTCCCCCTGCCCCGCGCCTGTTACGACACTGGCTACCACGCCAATCATCCCCCCCAATGAAAAATATTTTTCTACGCCACTGTCTAGAGCAAGATGCTGCATTTGTGTAAGGCCTGGATGGCATACCGGTACTACATATTCGAGCAAGGGGCGAACAAATCCAGTATAAATAGTAATTAAATATTGAACAGATAAACCAACCCGTCTTAAAGTACTAATTAGAAATAAACGATCACTTGCACGCATAACCCATTTCAGATCACTGGTAATTTTTACACCAAGTATTTTGAACATGTTTAAACGTTGTAGATCTTGTCCACATAATTTAAGTGGTAGCGACGGAGATGGGGTTTTCACAAAGGGAATGTCCATATGCATGCATTTGGTTGAGTTGAGGATCATGTGGTTGATCTTAGCCCATTTTCCAAAATCGTCCAACTCAATCTGCATGCTACTACATTGGTTGTTGAATGTATTTTCAACTATCATAAGGTCATCAACATAATTTAATGACATTTTATTATTATTATTATTATTATTATTATTATTATTATTATTATTATTATCTAATTTCAAAACAAAATTTAATGACAAGAAAGATCGACGTTTCGGGTCCATCATGGAACCATTCTCAAGATCAAATAAATTGAAAAAACTAAAAACAAAAATACCAAGCAGTGACGGGACAGGAAGTAAGTAATTAATTCACATATCAATAGGGCCTACTGTGTGGAGCCACAGTGGAGCTAAGCAATAATTAGCCCTTCTTAGCAGATTAACTAGATAAACAGTTTGGCTGAATCAGTTTGTTTGTTAAGTGTAGGTTTCAGTTCTTTAATCCAAAGCATTTCTTTAATCATTTGGATTTGCACTTTGAAATAATTAACGGTTTCAGTAGTACCATAGAGAAAATAGAACAGAATTATATTTTCTCTATGGTAGTACTAATATCATGATCTTTTAATTGTTGTCCTATGTTACCTTTACTGTGCTCATCAATGCGTTGATAAAGGTGTTGACAAGTGTAGCCACATTGAAATTTATAAACAACGCATTGTTCATTATCAATCTTAGGTTTACTTTCTTTCGATTTCAAGATTTCACCTATCTTCCTGCTAGTGAATACGGGCATAATTTCATTATTAATCTTACAGCTAAGCTGTTTAAGTTGTTTAGATACGGTGTTGGAACAAGTTTGATCTTTAAATGGTGGAACAATTCTGATGGGTTGCTCGATAGCTTCTTGACTAGTAGTAATAATATTATTGTTAGATGTATTAACAATAGATTGTTTAAAATCATTAATGATACTACTGATTAATTCCGCTGGGTAATTTAATCTGTCAAACATAGTTGCAATATCATTAACTTCTTCAAGAAATAATTCATTGGTTGATTATAATTTGTAAGCTCTATTAAGCATAGTGTGTACAAGATTTCTTTTGTATTTACTGTCTACATGACTATCATAATGTAAAAGAAGACCTTTGTTAGTAGATTTCTTGTGCATTTTAGTTTCCAATGATGTAGTAGCTGTTTTAGAAATAGCTATTCCTAAAAAGTTTATAGAATTATTAGGGGCAATTTCCATGGTAAAGTCAATAGCACAGTGAGAGTTATTTAAGGTGTTTAGAAACTGGTGTGCAGAATCCTCGTCAGGCATGAACACAATCGTATCATCAATATATCGTCGGTAAAATGTTGGCATTTTATCAGCTGATTGTAGGGTGTCTTCGAGGTTGCTCATGAACATGTTGGCCATTAGTGGTCCAAGTGGAGAACCCATGGCTACACCGTCAACTTTTGCTCATATAGATCACCACCATATTGAAAAAGTTGGTTTTTCGTGGCAACCGTGAGTAGATCGACAAGACCTTGTCTGTCAATTGATAGACCATACTGGACGTTAAACCAATCATGTTCAAAGGCTTTGTCGGCAAGGATTTGAATGGTCTCATCAAGTGGAACATTAGTAAATAATGAGACGACGTCATCACTTATTTAATTTACAGTAAACTTCCTAATGGTAAACCTCTGGCAACACTTTGGCGGCTGGCAAAAATTCAGGTAAATTAAAAATGTTTAAAGTGGCGATGTCGTTGCCAATTGAGATAAAGTGATTATTAATACTGCCCTGATTCGGAAAAAGGCATTATCTGCAAAATCCAGGTTTTGAGAAAATGAGCAAAACGCGTTTTGTTAAAGAAAAGAACAAACAATATTTATTTCTTTCAAGTATATTTTTAAAAACTATGCTATTCAAAAAATTGTCATATACTTTCTAATGATTTTTTAATTTTTTTAATTTTTGGTGGGGTCAAAATGCAGATAATGCCTTTTCCGGATTATTTGTGGCTACAGATAGGAATAATGAATGATTTAACACTTGGGCATTATCTGCAATAATGTTTAAAAGTATCGATAAATTTTTAATTAGTGCATGAATACTGTACATGTGTGTCGCTGTAATTTAAAGTAAAAAACAATTTTTCTTAAAAATATATTCTAAATTTGATGCTAAAATAAAACAAGTATTTTGAAAATGTACTCGCATTGAAAATTATAATTTCTTTATCGAAATGTTTAACAAATGTTTTGTAAGTAAGTTATACAAAGTAACCCAATAAAGAATAAAATAGATGGAATGGGTTTTATATGTTTTAAACCTGGTGGAGCTTAGGTGGGTTAGCTTACGTCCAGGGGAGGGGGTTTGTGGTCGGTGTTGAGGGTGGGCTTCGGGTTGTATATGGGAGGTAAATTGAAAAGTTATCTATATTTTATAACATGTTTTATCGTTATGTTTCTAATATAATGCCACACCAAGCTTTTTCAATAATCTTCCAAATCACTATCATCATCATTATGGTCACTGGATAATAATCCAAAGTAATGATATGACGTTTTATAAGAAAAACAATGTAGATATGCCTTCTGTCGAATAAATCCTCAGAATAAAGCTGGAACAAACTAAGCATTATCTTAGAGGAGATCTAATTAATATTCATCACACTGGTACCTGATTGGATAACTACTTCCTGCCTGTGTGAAGTAACCGTTCAATGCTGTACTGTGGCTTTTAGTGTAGTTAATGCCTTATTCCAAATTATTTGTATTGGTGTGTGCAGATAATAAATATCATATTTAGAGTAATATTTTTGGCTTTCTAGTAAATTAAGGTGATAGACTATACCCTCAGGAGTCATGTAAGACAAAAACCTCAATTTTGAAAAAAAAAATGTAGTTAATGCTTTTTCCGAATCAGGGCAGAATGGTGTTCGCCACATGGTTTGGTCAAAATCGGGTGGGGGAATTATAAAAGTAAGAGGTTCCTTAGCCGTCGTCGTCACTCCAATTTGGCGGTACCATTCGGTGAGATTAGATTTCTTGTGTCTCTCAACTCTATTTTTGTAATACTCGTACTTGTCATTCCTTATTGAACGCTGAACTTGATTTCGATAAAACTTCCTTAAAGGTGGTTTTAACGGATGAAAAACCTCTTGTCGACGGCGAATTAAATCTTTAGTTTTGGCGGATATCATTGGTTTATCTGCAATTTGTTGCTTAATCTTAATTATAGGAAAGTACAGGTTCATACGTTCATTGAGAATTCTATAAAATAAGTTAGTTTTTCCACTGTATTTGATGCTTGTAAAACGTCAGACCAGTCATGCGCAAATATCCATGATCCAAATTGACGAATCTCAGAATCCTTAATTGGGCGAACCGTGCGGATTATATTTGGGCACTTTTGGCACGTGTATTTATTGTTAGGGAGCCATACAACTGTTGAATGGTCACTCAAACCGATTGGCGACCCTAGTCGGACGTGTATACAGCTTATCTAAGTTCGTTAAAATCTTGTGTAATATGGCATTGCCTCTTGTTGGGAGATCTACTATTTGAACCAAATCGTTATCCTTGCCTGAGTAACAGCAAATCTGTTAAAATCTCTTAGGATGCATATTCCAAAATGCATGTATCTGCTGCGCAATGAATCAAGAGTATCTGGAATATGGTTAAGCGTATGTCAATCACCTACAATGATTGAAGTAATCGAATGTGGGAGCCTGCGTGGTCGTCTTTGAATCCATAAGTTTCCAGATCACTGTCATTGTTTGGTACATTTAACGTACTAGCATTAATATCTTGATTCACGTACAGGGCTGCCCCTCCTCCTATGCGATTGTTTCGAGGCTTAGAAAACAAGGTATAGCCGTTTATTTGATAAAAGTCAGTAGATCTGTTGGACATAAACCACGATTCCGACACTGCACAAATGTCACAATGACATATATATGATGCAAATATTATTTGTTAGCCATCATAACCAGGCCCGTAGCCAGGTCATTTCAAGGGGAGTTATTTTCGTGCTTCGAACAGGTCATTCCATTCATAGAAGAAGCCTTTTGATGGAGAAAGTGTACTTTTTTAGCAAAGGTTTGCCTAGGTCGAAACTAACTCCGGCTATATAAAAATTGATTAGAATATTGAAAATGGTATTCGTGTAAATTAATAGATAAAGATTACTAGGCCTAATATGTCCATTTTTATTGATCTAATCTACGTATATTTACTTTCATAGTTTATATTTAAATATTTAAAATTGTTTATAAATTTATCTAAAATACTATATGAAATAATGTAATCATTAAAATCTATGATAATAATTGATATTTAAATAAAGCAAAAGATTGAAACATGTTAAATACAGAAAGTATACATAGACCTATTTCTAGATTACAGAAATTATATAAATTTGTATTAAAATGATATACATAGAAGTATGCGTAAATATGTATTTAGTATAACAAATTAAATTTAAACGAAAATATGGAAGAAGCATAGGAAGAAAGAAGAATATGAATTAATTGAAAATGAACAATAATAATCTTTTTTTTTTCATCATTGCATCTCGTTTTTGTGAAAATAACCCACCTTAAAGGAGTATCTGTCGTTTTCTTCTTTGCCACAATGGACGAAAAAGTAAGTTATTCTACGACGTTTCGTAATTATTTATCCCTAAAAATTAACAAACACGCGTTTTGACGCACTCCGTTCTGTTGTGTGTGTGTCTGCTATTGAAAACAACCTTCCTAATTTTGTGACTGGCTATGATGACTGAGATGGACCATGTTGACTTATTAATAATATTTTGTTTGGGATGGAAAAAAAGGAGTCAATTTCCCAAAAATGCTCCATCAGCGAATAGGTTAGTGTGCGCTGTGGACAGTATGGCTATGTAATTTACTAACCACACAGTCCAGAATCAGGTGATTAAGTCGCAAAACTTTAGCTGCATTTGGTGGACTAAGTCGCAAAACTTTAGCTTCGTTTAGTGGCGCCATTTACTCTAGGTAGACGGCGACCAGTTTCGTTACCGGTTGGTACATTCTTACAAACATTCAGGCAAAGCCAGTCAAAGTTGAGACGGGAGCCGGGTTTTTATCGATGTTTGCCATCCTTATATGTAAGGCAAGCATTTGCATGTGTTGCGAATCGGTTTGGACAATGGTGACTTGGCTTGGATATACCGAGAATCGTCCGCAAGACATTCAACTTCATTTTCCGTCTCAAAAATATAAATTAGCCCCAAATTTCGTTTGTGAATGTTCCCAATATACTAATAAAACTTTATATACAAAATAGAATTCATATAAACAGCAAATAACACCACAAAACGGCTAAAGTCACTGGGGGAAAACATCATGCACGAAACATGCACAGCTATTACAAACACCAATATGGTTTCCGTGAAAAACACAGTGCAAAATTATCTTTAATTAATTTAACAAATAACTTAATTCAGCAAATTGATGAAGGAAATTCGGCCATTGGAATATTTATAGACTTTACTAAGGCCTTTGGCACTATTAACCACACCATTTTACTTTCAAAACTCAAACATTATGGCGTTAGTGGAAAACCATTGCTCTGGCTTTCAATTTATTTAAGTCAATGGTCACAACTTGTACCGGTATCTATTAATGGAGTCGCCTCTGAAGAAGCCCCTGTGGAGTATTGCAAGGGTCAACACTTGGTCCAACATTGTTCTTAATTTAATGATTTAACGAATTCATCTAAATATTTTTCCGATTATTTGCAGATGATTCAAATTATATCATTATTTTCCAGAAGAAGTAAGCACTATAAATCTGTTTTTAGTTATCAATTTAAGAAAGTTATTGATTGGTGTGATGCAAACAAGGTAACCATAAATGTAAATAAAAATAATTTTACTCGACTCGCCTTTACATTTATAAACTCCATAAATTTAAATTAAACTTATTTGTATTAATTTTGATCATCGTTATTTTTTCACATAGTTTAAATGATTATTTTGAAACCTTATTATCTCATTGTCAAAATACAAAGTTTAAATATGGAAATAATTTGTACGTATAGAAAATGAACACAATCACTGGCCAATTTTCCTATCGCTTGGGCGACTCGACACTATTCAGTGCTGACTAATGCATACAAAAGGATAAAATCGTTTTTTGGTAGAAACGGTGCACTTTTGAGTTTGTAAAAATGTTGACCTATAAGGTTTATGCTTCGTAATTTTAACAACGCGTACAGTACCACCTGGTTACCGTACTCGCGCGAATAAGCGCCCGGGAGCTTAAAATATTTTTTTGCACTTTCTGAGGTCCGCTTATTCAAACGGGGCGCTTATGAAAACAGAGTGGAAATTCAGGAGGCGCTTATGATCATTGTATTCTCTTGAAAACTCAGATGAGAGTGTGTTAAAGGTCGGAAAAAGAAAAAGAGGAGTAGGACTAGGTATAGACAAGTATGTAAAAAGTGTAAAGTTGGAAATATACTGTCTGTCCAGGGATCGGAGCTCTCATCTTTCCAAGAGAAATACATTTTGATATTGACCTAAAAAAGAATGTTTCCACTCTGCAGCTCAAATCATGCCAACAACCACAGTCCAGGATTGATTGGATTATTGACTTGCTAAAAAGAAAATCTTATGATATTACTTATTCAAAGGGGCGCTTATTCAAATTAGAAGGGGGCGCTTATTCAAACAGGGCTCTTAAGGAAATTTTCACGTTAGGAAGGGCGATTATTCAAACGGGGCGCTTATTCGCGCGAGTACGGTATGCTATTATCACTATGTATACCGTATCCAACCACACAATCGCGTGTCAGTCACACTGTAATGTGGCTGTATTTCAAATACCAAATACACGATGTAATGGTCAGTCATATAACATTATATAGACAATTTTTGCTGTAAAAACATAGGCTTCCAAAGCCATGGGTCATGGGTCATTAGTTGCGACGCCGGGGAACCAGATTTGCGACGCGTTCAGGTCATTTGGCAATGCCATGCCAGCGCGACGATGAGGTGGATCTAGGCCTATATAATTTTCTACTATTAAGCAATTAGTAGAGCTCTGCATATTACACTATAGGAAAATTATTCTACGAAGGTTATATTTAATGCTTGAAAAAAAAAATTCCTGAGGGCCTGCAAGGCCCGAAGGGAAATTTTTAAATGCATTAAATCTAAACTAAGTATAATAATTTTCCATTAGTGTATGATGCATGCTCTACTAATTGCTAAGTCAATCACCGTCTGTTAATTTTAGTTCTTTTTTTTTTATAACCAACTGTTCTAGCAGTCATCGGTTGCTATAGTGATTATCAGTATACGTGTGCGTATTTACATTTAGCTGTGCGTATGCTGATTTTTGTTCCTTACGCGTTTAAAGACTCATTCCCGGCAAAATTTCACTAAAAACAGATTTTTTTTGGGGAAATATGCATTTGCATTACTCCAATTATTATAAATCATGGAAAAATATTGGCATGAATTTTAGTTTTACGCAAAAGAATAAAAAAAAAAGAGAAATACAAACTATTTCTTATAAAATAATACCATTTTCCCTACGAATTCCTCGTTACTAGGCAAATTCAGAGGTTGTAGATCGCATCCCCTGGAATACTCTCGCTTTTATGCCAGGAATGGGGCTTTAACTAGACATCAGCAGTACAGTACGGATACGATGAATAACTTTTGTAATTTGTATTGCATTAGACAGAACTTGTTTGCAATGCTATTTTGATAGACTTTTGTCAAAGAAATAAACATTTCAGCATTCGAGAGAATACAGTCACTGACGATCTTTTTGGTCGGTGCACGCAGAGAGGTAAAATCGTGCAAAGATTTCATAACTAGGATAGGCTACGGCCTAGTAGTACTAGTAGGAGGAGCTCACGAACCTAAAAAAAATCAAGCCAAGCGTCCACTAATAGAAAAATTAATGGACGCTGGGGAATAGGCAAATAACATTGAAGTTACAGTGATGACGTCACGATTAACTTATAAAGTATTTTATATAATTTAAGGCTATATTTATTTACAGTCAAGTGTCGGCTAGGCTTGACCCATCCAGGCCCCCGTTCCTCTACCATAAAGCCTTTGAATAGGCCCCCAGCTAACATAAAACGTTTAAAAAACGTTTTGAATTAGTTAAATTTGATTTTCGTTTTTGTGAAACGTTTTAAAAACGTTTTTAAAACGTTAAAGTGTAAAAGCATGCTTTCTAATAGGAGACTTTTGCACTAAAACGTTTAAAAAAAGCTACGCAAAAAAAATACGAACAAGCTTATTAAGTAGAACGAAATCACAACGTTTACAACGTTATATCAAACATTGTTATCGTTTTTATGAAACTTTTTTAAAACAATTTTAAAACGTCATCGTGTAACATTGCCTTTTGATTATATTTGCACCAAAACGTTATACACGTTATAATTAATGTACGCAAAAAAAAACTAACAAAGAAACGTATAATTAGACAAAAATCACAACGTTCACAGAACGTTATATCAAAACCAAATTTTCACCAATTGTCAGAGAAATTGTTATCGATTTTATAAAACGTTTTTAAAACAATTATATAGGCCATATAGGCCTACTGCGTTTTAATTGCAGTTTCCTTGTACAAAAAGTTATAAAAACGTTATAATAACGTACGCAAAATACTTCCAAACACGTTTATCACAAATGAATCACAACGTTCACAACCAATGAACACTTTGTTCCAGCAATTGGGCCATGTAAAATAAAATAGTAGGTTAGCATCCCCTTCCTTCAATCCAAAAGGCCACCGACCCAAAACACTCACAAACTCCATTTGATATAGGTTAGTTTACCAACCGTCCACATGCTAGCCAGATCACTTTCAGTTCTATGCTCTACTGGTGTTCTATAGGCTTAGGCCTACTGTAGCCAGAGTGTTACTTCAGTGCGAGTTGCGGGTGGCGAGTTACAAAATGCGAGTTGCGAGTTACAAAATGCGAGTTGCGCGTTGCAAAATGCGAGTTGTGAGTTGCAAAATGCGAGTTGCAAAATGCGAGTTGCAAAATGCGAGTTGCAAAATGCGAGTATCATGTGATGAAAATCGACCAATTAAATCAATCCTTTATGAACTCATCAATGGCCAATCCATGTTTACATTTTGTGTTGGATTGCAAAATTCTCCTGTCACTTATACAGTACCATCATCCTTAGAAACATAAATATTTACTTGTACTCATGTGCTCATGTTGTATGCGTTTGTATTTTTTTTCCCTCCGAACAAAAATGATTTAAATTGTTTTATGCACAATTTTAAGTGGTTTGCTCTTTTAACTTTAATGAGTCCAAGACTTCAGTGGCATAGAAATTTGTAACAAATAGTTTGAAATCAATGAATAAATTAAATCAAATAGTCAGACAACCAATGATGTAAATACTCCCCCTTCACAAACACACACACCACACATACATACATTTTTCAGTTGCTTTTTCATTTATATAACATACATGTTAGGAATTCACAGAAGCAAGGTTACTCATAGCAAGTTGTTAAATACATACACACATACAAACTGAGGCCTACATTCATATCAATTGTTTTACAAATTTGGTAGAAGCTATTACAAGGTACTATATATTCTGTTGATTACTGGTACACTTTTTTTTTATAAGAACACAGAGGCCGAAATTGCTTAAAAATTAAGAACAAAATAAGAACAAATTGAGGCTGAGGAAAAAATTTCAAATGAGGTTTATATTTTTAAAAACCAAAATATTATATCTGTACATTATGCGAGTAGGTGTGACTGTAATACCCTCTATAATACAGTACAGTACTATCTGATGGGGGCAATTGCTTGTGGGGTTGCTTTCATCTACATTCCAGTACAGTACTGCCATACAATTAAATCATTTTTTATTTAAAAGGTGTGTAAACCAAGAACAAAATAAGAACATTTTGAGCCTGAAATCGGCCAAAAAATAAGAACACTGAGCCTGGGCAAAATTTTATTGTTTTTCTTTTTTAAAAAAAGTGTATTTTAATTCAGCTGGATCACAAGAATGTAATGAGTACCATACCAATTGGAGTGATAAAGCGATGAAATTATAAATTTATTATTCTTATGGTTATTTATTGAAAATTTATAGTACTTTTTTTTGGATGCCTACACTTTTTTTTTATAAGAACCAGTAAAATTTTGCCCAGGCTCAGTGCTGTTATTTTTTGGCTGATTTCAGGCTCAAAATGTTCTTATTTTGTTCTTATTTTACACATTTTTCAAACGTAGAAAATTACTATGGTAGAGCAGTAGGCATGTATATTGTACTAGAATGTAGTAAAATAAGTGGCCCCGCAAAAATGGCTGCTGAAAAAAGGCCCCACAAAAATTGGCCCCAGATGGCAGGTAGGTACACCTACTGTACTTTATTATGGAGGAACATAGTCACACCTACTGCACATAAGGTAGAGATATAATTTTTGGGCTTTTCTAGTTTTTTAAAATAAAAAACCTCATTTGACATTTTACCTCAGCCTCAATTTGTTCTTATTTTGTTTTTAATTTTTAAGCAATTTCAGCCTCATTGTTCTTATAAAGTGTGTTCTTATTTTTTTTTTTAAGTGTATTTCTGATTCCTCAGTTTGTTAGGTTCAATTTACTCCTGGTCTCACCCTACCTCCTCTACTCATCCATATGTTTATCTAATTTTATTTGTTCACTTCACTTTAAATATTTAACCTTATGTTTCCAAGACGAGCTCAAAATATTTTATCCAAAGAAAATAT
>NW_022723206.1:0-553 GCF_011630105.1 Anneissia japonica
GGTCGGTCAGTGAAACGGTGTGATGATGTGTGATTCTATTTTTTATCTGTTTTGTCGGTTATTCTATTTGGTTAGTTTAGGTTATTTCCGGTCAAATTTATTTCCATACATTTTCACATATATTTTTCAAGCGCCTTGAGACGGTTTCGATCGTGGAAGGCGCTATATAAATATAAAACCATAACCATAACCATCAACTTTCATTTTCTTATTTCCTATTAAATCACCGTTACGTTGATTGGGGTATGGTTGCAATTCTATTGGACCCCCATAACTCAGTCGGTCAGAGTATTTACAACGCATGACAGACGAAGGTCCCTGGTTCAAATCCCAAAGAGGTCCAATTTGATTTTCCTCTTATTTCCTATTATATTATCGTTACATTTATGTGATATGGCTCCAATTCTACAGGACCCTATAACTCAGTCGGTAAGTGCATCCACGTATGCTGGTGGTCTCGGGTTCAAATCCTGAGAAGTCGAATTTGATTTGTTGGATTTAACTGAATTTGTTCGATAGATCCGGGTCTGTCGATTAATTGACCGCATTTAAT
>NW_022723207.1:0-1346 GCF_011630105.1 Anneissia japonica
CTATGCTTAATACGATTATTACAACGTGTTTATATATATATATCATTAAAATATTTTAATTCTTATTTCGTTGATGCTAAATAACGTGTGCTTCTGGTTGGCTATAACATTTTTTTATTATTATTTTATTCAATTGGAAACAATAAAATTCAAACAATTTACACATTTTAAAGTTATGGCGCCCCCTCGGACTGTTATCATTTCTCCCGTTCGAATGAAAACTCTGATACCTAATATGCCTATATATTATCCAATTCTATAGATAGTTTGAAATAACTTATTAAAATGAATGCAACTAAAACGGAAAAGTTGATATTCGAATACCAGGAGGGCATTCAGGAGAAATTCGTTCTTCATTGTACGTGTTTTAAGTTGTCTAGTCTTGTAAATTCTTCATGAAATACGACAAAAATATTTGTATACCTCCATGATAGGTCTAATTACTTAAGTTACGAGCAGGGGAAAATTTCACTCCCGTCGGACTAGCATGTCGACGCTAAATTACGTAGCACTCCTTGATTAGACCGGCTAATCAGCGTCGCCGAATGCTGTTGACGATAGCGTGTAACGCGCGATGGACCAGGAACAGGGGTGGCGCCAGCATTTGCCCGACGGGGAGAGGGGGGGGGGATTCCCCGACGAGGGATCAGACGACGGTTCATCTCCAGATTGCAGACAAGCGAACAGACAGTGGATATTGTCATTAAAAACGATCCGATTGCGCGTGCCTCGTCAAGTTGCGTTCTCCTTCGAATCGAGTCGCTGCCGCTGCCGACGATAATCCCCTCATCAAAAGTGAACTTAACATTATTATGGTCTTTTCCCGGATTAAGATCCGCTTTAAAGAACGTAGATAGCGAACATTATGAAGCATTTCATATGTCACTATCAAACTTAAAGTGCCTCTGCCACCTATTCTAACAATTTTTATAAACTACAGTGTGTTTATATTTATAAATATATTATAAACACAAGTGTTGGTCATATATTACGAATAAAATTGTTTTTGTACGAAAAAAATGAGTTTAAAGTGTCATTTTTGAAAGACCTTAGAAACAACGAGGTCACTCAATGACGTCATTGGTGACCGACTTTTTTTATTAGTAGTAGGGCCTAGGCTAGGTCTAGCCTGGTGGGCCTATGACTGTAATTCAATAAGTTATATCACTTACAGGTACCTCTCATTGTTTACGGCTGAACATCTTTTAAACAAATCTTGCAAAAGTCCGTAGGCGTTGACCTACTAGGCCTATAGTACCGTATTTAGCGTAGGTTGTTTTTTTTTTTGGTTTTAATTGCCCTTTTTACTGTCTTCTGGCTAGGCCTAGTCCTATGCAGCAAGCAAA
>NW_022723208.1:0-548 GCF_011630105.1 Anneissia japonica
CACATTGTAATAATTGCAGCAGAACATTTTGAAATATAATTCTTTTCTTTAACTGTGTATTAAACGAAGTCTAAACATCAGAAAAAAAAAAATTGCTAAAGAGAACGGAACAGAACACAGCAGTGATTGTGATTACCATTAACTATGGAAAGTAGCCTAAATCAATTAAAGTTAATAATAAACGTATAATAAAAATATTTGTATTACTCAGTTACCTACTTACTACTTATTACTTGTAATTAATTTGTCGGAATTTTTACTTTAGTTATATGAAAATATTAAAATGGAAACAAGAATAACTTTGAATTGTTGTTGATGTTGTTGTTGTTTGATGTATTTTTTTTCATAATATAATCATAGCCAAGATTCAAGATTCAAAATAACTTTTGCAGCCATTTCATTACTGTTGGAGAATAATGGCGGAGATGCGCGTTTGTTCATCATGGGGAACAGAAACGGACTGTTTATTCACCGTAAAGTTACCAGATTAATGTTAGTTGAATGGACTGTTAATTCAGATTGGCCACACCTGAATTTAGTGTAGGCAA
>NW_022723209.1:0-525 GCF_011630105.1 Anneissia japonica
ACTAGAGATCTGCTCAGAGTGCACCAGAGAGCATCTAGGCCTAAAAATTTCCGGGGCCCTAGCCGAGCCCTCGACCCACGCCTAAATTGTTTCGTTCCTGTGCAAATCTCCATCCACAGCCAAACTCAAACTTGGCATGTATGTTACTATTATCACCTGTGTATGGCTGGCGAGAACAATGAAAAGTAAAAGCGGGCATGCTACTATAAGGTCTGCTAAGGTGGAAATTTTTTTATTCCTTGTCTTGCTACTTATTTTTTATTAATCGTCAGAGGAGGGTGGAAAAAAAAATAAAATAAAATGTTGTTTTCTAATCTATGGTTTTGCCAAAAACATCCAGAAAATAAAAATAAAATGTTATTGTTGAATGTAAACAGTATAGTATGGGATAGTTAAATGCTTTAAATCTATATACTTAGGTAGAAATATACATATCTTATTTTGTAGATTTCAAAGCAATGGCGGGCGTAATAAAAATAAAGTTAAGCTTTTATTTTTTTCTGAAATTTCCATTGCCGCTCCTGC
>NW_022723210.1:0-539 GCF_011630105.1 Anneissia japonica
CTTGTCAAATATTGGGGGGGGGGGATATATCCCCATTCCCCCCGGGATCTACGCCTATGTGCGTGTATGGGTCCCACAACGCGACAGCGTAAACGTTAATGTGCATACCGTACTCGCGCGAATAAGCGCCCGGGCGCTTAATATATTTTTTGCACTTTCTGAGAGGCGCTTATTCAAACGGGGCGCTTATTTAAACGGGGCGCTTATGAAAACAGAGTGGAAATTGAAACGTGGCGCTTATGGAAATAGATGAAAATCGTGGGGTTCTTATGGGAAATTATTAAATTCAAGAGGCATTTTTTGAATGAAAAAGACAGAACGAATGGTGGTTAGGCGGAAAAGATAATCCTCAAGGAAACATGGCTCATGACAAGAATGCGTGAATATTTACATAACAGCAAAATAGCAGATGCAATTAGTGGTGGTGGATAGTGGTTAGCTTGTTGGACATAGGCCGATTGAGATTAGCAGGATTTGCAGGATAATTGTATTTTCTCTTGAAAACTCAGATGAGAATGTGTTAAAGGTCGGAAAAAGAA
>NW_022723211.1:0-3239 GCF_011630105.1 Anneissia japonica
ATATTCTATTTTCTTTAATTGTTTGTACACTTACACCAACGTTCCGCAAACTGCGGGTCGCGACCCACCAGTGGGTACGCAAAAATATATTTTATGAAATTCATAGATTGGGAATTATTTTTTATAGTATTAACATCGATAGTTTAAAATTTAAGTATGAAATAACATCACATGCTTCAACAATGAAAAATGACAGACGTGAGGCCATAGTTGATTCTACGTTTCGTTCTTTATTGGAACATTGTCAAGGATGACGTTTCGTTCTTTATTGGAACATTGTCAAGAATGACGTTTCGTTCTTTATTGGAACATTGTCAAGAATGACAATTGTTCTTGACAATGTTCCAATAAAGAACGAAACGTAGAATCAACTATCACGTCTGTCATTTTTCGAAGACCCCTATTTTTTCTCTTCTATCTTAATCATAATACACAAGGCAGTCACAAAATTAAAATTACGGAATTATTTGGACGTTTGTTTGTGAAATTTCCAAGGGTCTTCGTTTTACACAATACCAATACCAGCAACAATAATACTAACACCACCACTGACAACAAATCAAAAACAACAGGATACTAACGACAATTTAAACAGCACTAACGATTTTCTAAAGAACCACGACGCACGCGGAATGGATCGTTTTTAATGACAGTCCGTTCGGACTGCTATGGTTAGCCATTATGGCCATAATTAAAGCGCTGTTAACTTTCTTTAACGAAGTTACATTGTTAAATTTTACCGTTCATCATGATTCACCGAATCGTTGAACCTTTTAATCTCGTGTCTTGTACATTGCTCACGTGTTTCTGTATACTGTATTTGTTTTAAATAGGTAGTTTCCGCCGCACGACGTTAACCTTAGTACCCAACATGCAACGGGATAGCTCCGCCCCTTTTGTAAACAAATCGAAATATGCATTCGCAAACCCGTAACTAACGTACGTCAAGCACGTAAAATCCTGGAATTTACTTACTCCGCAACAGTGGCGGCGCCAGCGGGGTGGGGGAACAGCAGGGGCTTAACCCCCCTCCCCTCCCTCATCAGACAGAGCTCGTCGGGCAGTTGGACTAAAAAATATATAAAAACAGGCCCACGCCAAGCCAATACATGTCTGTCACCATCAGAGATTCATTTCTGGCCATCCATAGGTTCCTATTCTTAAAAAATCTCATTTGGGAGGGGGAACTCCCTCTCAAATTCTTCCCCCAACTCGGGCCTACGAGCCCAAGTTCCCCTGTCGGACAGCTCAGTCCCCCAGAAAATGTATACAGAGCCGCCACTGCCCTGCAACAGGTGAATAAATTATGACGTCATCCGTTAACGTCATACATTCTGTGTTGGATATTTATATACACTTAGGTATATATAAACCATGATATATGGAAATAAAAGTCACACTGTTTATCATAATTTTTAAGAAATCATGATGTATAGCGATTTTTTTTCCAACATTTAGGCCCGCCCCGCCGACCGTACCTCACAATTTTTATAATTTTAATGTGACACTATCGTCATGTGACGTCAGACTTGTCCCTCTCTTAAAGCTGGTTTTCCACTAGACGAATTTATTCTCGCGAATCAAAGCGTCGGTTCGCTTCCTGTGCTCTGATTGGTTGTGCATTTTTTCGCTTCGAAAAAACTCTGATAGGAATGTGAATGCGCATGTGCATAAGCAGACGCATTCGATTCGCGCGAATAATTTCGCCTAGTGGAAAACCGGCTTAACTATCTTGCCTCCAATCGCGGTTTTTGTTTTGATAGTCGAGAGAAGTTCTGTTTGGATACGTCTATTCGAATTACCGTCTACTCAAGGCTGTTTTTATGCGTTGTGTTGAAATTGAGTGCAAAAACTATGGGGTGCCATACTCAGCAAAAGTCCATGTTAAAATCAAAATGTAATTGCAAAATTCAATGTCTAATTTATCAAAACTTAGGCGTAGATTTCTCAAAATGTCGATCTAGTTTCCCAAAATGAATTTATAATTTTTCAAAACGTAGTTCAAATTTTCCAAATTTCTTTAAAATGTAATAATTCAAATTCAAAACGTAGGTCTGACTTGATCAAACGCCTTCTCCAAATTCTGTACCAAAAAATCAAATACCAGCCAAGCATGACTGGTTTGAAATACATTTTACAACAACACTATATAGACATGCGAAATGTAAATCAAAACTAAATGATTAATTAATGATTAATGATTCAAGAACCATCATTATGTATACAATAATATATAGGCCTATTTAGGCTTACATTTTCCTAATTAAGCAGGACTGTTTGTAACTTTTCAGGTCTTCCAAAAACGAGAAGATGGAACCATCGACTTCTATAAAAATTGGTCGGAATACAAATTAGGATTTGGGAATGTCAATAGCGAGCATTGGCTTGGTAATGAGAAAATCCATCGGCTGTCGTCTGCAGGTAACTACGAGTTAAGAGTTGACATGTCTTCCTTCGAAGGAGAATCTAAGTACGCCCACTACGACAACTTTCGACTTGCTGACGAACAGAACAATTTCAGACTGATACTTGGTACTTACAGTGGCGATGCAGGTAGGTCTATAGTGAGTTAATAAAGATATAACAGAAATCATATTTAATTTTTAAATCTTATTTATTAATGCATGTAGTGTGTTATTGGACTATTTATTTTGTTTTATGTGTTGTATCTAAAATCATAGGTTTTGCTTGTTTGTGGTCCAACCAATATCAACAAAGGTGACATATATGCTTCTGCTGTAACAATAAAAAAAAAAACATGGAGAATGAACTGTTATAATAAAGAGACTATAGTTATAATTTATTAATTACATTGTATTATCAGCGTATTAAGCCATTTTTGTTCCGATATATAGGTGATTCTCTTGGTGGGCATCGTAATTTACAATTTTCAACATCTGATAGAGATCATGATACGTACGGTTCGTCGTGTGCAGTGGCTTACAAAGGAGCATGGTGGTACAGCAGCTGTCATTCGTCGAACTTGAACGGCTTGTACTTGAAGGGTGAAACCGACCAGTACGCTAAAGGGGTCGTGTGGTCACATTGGAAAGGTCATTACTATTCATTGAAAACAACTGAGATGAAAATTCGTAGATTGAAACTTTAGACTTCAATAGTTGTTCAGAGAATTACCTAATGTCCGCTCTTGATGAATATCAATATTCAACAAGGATTATAATTTATGTTTTATGTAGTGTTTTTATGAAACTTTTCTAGAATATTTCAGTTATAGATAG
>NW_022723212.1:0-652 GCF_011630105.1 Anneissia japonica
AATAACTTTTTTCATACAGTTCAAACACATTTTCCCTCAATGGTTCCTTAAATTAAGCATAAAAAACATTGAGGATTTAATTTTAAACAGATTACTGAAATTAGTCAATGGTACAATACTGAGAGGCAGAAAAGTTGTTGAAATAGCCTTAGTGATGATGATAAGAGATGATTATTGCATGAAGAAAACCATAATATGGTTTGCTTTTAAATAAACAATTACATGTAGGATTAAATATTTATAATACTTAGTTTTTTGTCCAAAGGTACAATGCAGTACTATACATAAAATTCAATACTTATTATGCTCTCAAGAGCCAATGCCTCTCATATATATCATAATTCACAACAAAAATGGTAATTCTGAATTTTTACAATTTCTAAAATAACAAGTTGTAACTACATCCAATATTAAAATCTTATCCTTTCTCAAGGATTATGAATCTATAATACTTTGTATGTTCAGTGAATGCCACATATCCCTTTTACTAGACCTATAGTCTTCCTTTTTACAAATTATTAATCCGTGATTATCAATATAACATTGCTTATATTTTCCTGACTGGACATTATATATAATGAATTGCGTACATGATCATTAGTTAATTGTTTGTGGTGGCCAACAGAACATATTTCCAGAGTAATTTTTTAGA
>NW_022723213.1:0-1139 GCF_011630105.1 Anneissia japonica
TGACGTTTCATATCAACGCGCGCTTGTCTGGCGGGGATTTCCTCTGACTCCCCTGACCACTCTGTTGCGCGAGTACATTTTTTACAAACACCGGTGTTGAACAATAAACCAACCATTTTACTACGGCACTAACTAGGATGCTTCAGACAGAAGAAGACTGCTGTTTTGTTCAAACGACCCTCTAACCGGCCTAACACCAGCGAATTAATTGCGTATTGTTGATATGAACACATAGTACCTGTATGATTTTTAAGGTATGAGAGTGCAATTTCCGGGCACTTAGAGGTCCATATTCTCAAAATGTTTGCACCTCAGCCCCAACTATGTGGGCCCGAGGTCGTGTGGACTCTCACGCACCCCTACTTTAGAATTTGGGGTTGAAATGTAAAAAGTCTACAGCACCCGGTATTCCCAGGCGGTCACCCATCCATGTACTAACCGGGCCCGACGTTGCTTAAATTCGGTGATCGGACGAGAACCGGTGTTTTCAACGTAGTATGGCCGTAGACATGTGAGTGGTATTTCATATAAACGCGCGCTTGTCTGGCGGGGATTTCCTCTAACTCCCCTGACCGCTCTGCTGCGCGAGTACATTTTTTACAAACACCGGTGTTGAACAATAAACCAACCATTTTACTACCGTACGGCATTAACTAGGATGCTTTAGACAGAAGAAGACTGCCGTTTTGTTCAAACGACCCTCGAATCATAGTACCTGTATGATTTTTAAAGGCATAAGAGTGCGATTTCCGGGCACTTCAAGAGGTCCATATTCTCAAATTGTTTGCATCTCAGCCTCAACTATGGTGGGCCTGAGGTCGTGTGGACTCTCACGCACTCTTACCGCCAAATCGTGCATCCACCCCAATCAATAGGCTAGAATATCGCATATGTTTTCATTACATTTGTTAAGACACCACCCGAACACTGTATTATAAGGCTACACCATACACTTGTTGTGGCCCTATTGCTCAGTGCAAAGCCCAGGTCCTTTTTCTTTTAGTGAAAAGTTGACGATTATAACGTGCCAAAATACCGTACATAATGAAACTGTTAAGAGAAAAAAGAAAAAAGAAAAAGAAAAACATCTTTAACGAACAATAAGTAAACGTCAATCCATTTGGGGGAGAAAATGTAAA
>NW_022723214.1:0-730 GCF_011630105.1 Anneissia japonica
TTCCCTCTTCCAATATAAAATATAATTTTCCCAGAAAATCTAGAATTTTTCTTCTGAATTAAAAACTGAGAATATTTGTAAAATTTGCTTCTCGAATATATTTTTTAATATAATGGGTACGCCCCTTACTGAAATATTTGCAAGCTTCTACGTTAGTGCCGTAATAAGATTTTAATTCATATTCAAGACAAAGTAATAAATGTTGCCTCACCAACTTCACTGCGTTTTCAACAATGACGTCGCACCATAACAGGCCCGTAGCCAGGTCATTTCAAAGGGGGGGGGGTGGTTCTCTGGGCGTGGGGTCCAAGGGCCTGTCCAAGGGCCACAGTGGTGGCGAAGCCCCGAAGCCAGAGCAGTTTATTTTGTGTTTACTTGGTCTATATAATGTTTTAAAAGCAGTTATGTTTTGAAAAAGATCTATATAATAAAAGGTGGTAATATAATATAATTAGAAAATATTTTCTGAGAAATGGCATGTATAAATAACACCGAAAGATATATAAAAAAACCCTCATCGCATAATCAATATCAATATACTCAATACATTTATTATTATAAAACAAAAACAAAAAGCTATTCCTCTTCTTCCTCCTCTTCCTCTTCCTATTCTTCTTCTTCTACTACTTCTTCTTGACTCTCATTTTGTACACTGAAAATAATAGTACTACATGGCTAAAAAAAGCACAAATATTGTCATTACTACTGACAGGGCCATCGTTTTAATTAA
>NW_022723215.1:0-1490 GCF_011630105.1 Anneissia japonica
TTCGATTAAAAGATCTCGAAAGTGGTCCAGGTGGCGAAGCCCCCGAAAATTAACAATTTAGGGATTTTAAAGGCTTATTTAATCGATTTTAGAGTCTACTAATATGTAGAAAACACATAATTTTTTTTCTCCCCGACGAATTGTGCTTTTTCTCCCCGACGGGGGGGGGGGAGCTCTCCCTGACGGGGGCCCTGTCCCCCCACTCGCGCCACCCCTGAATTGGTTCCTCTCATAGTCTGTTCTCAGATGATTTAATGAGTTCTATGCTAGTCCTAGAATTATTCCACGTTAGCCCTAGTTTTGTGACACCTCAGCACATAGATGAGTTGTGATACTATGCGCTATTCAATTACCATTACCAAAATTAATATTTCTTTTAAAGTTTAGCACAGTATACACATATAATAAAACCTAGTAAAACTCAAGAAAAAACAAGTAGCATTCATTCATTCATTTTCTATTCAGCCAAACATATAGGCCTACATTTAGAAAAACAATGACAATTGGACAAGCAACAAATTTTACAATATTACCTAAATTAGCAGGATTGATAATAGTGATAAACACTCTAGCTCAAAAGCCTACCACCAACCAGTAATAGGAAATAAAATAGATAGTTAATTTGCATTGCATTACAATTTGAAAAACATGAGATTTATTAAATAATTCCACAACTATCGATTGTATTATTGATTTTTGCATGTATTTTTAACTTAGTTACGACATTTTATTAAATGTTTCAGGCCAATTTAAAATAATACTAAATGTCCTGTAACATATCCATTCGTAATCGTAGCGAGCTACTTTTTTATTTCCATTTTGTAGACGAATAAAGATTTACCTTACCTTGAATCAAGACATTAACATTTTAAAATGGTTTTTGAGTGATGCACATGCGTTACTATTCAATTTAATTCGCTACTTACACATGTTTAGCCCTAATCAAACGATCAGCTGCCGTGCAGTGTGTAACTGTGCCTAGTTTATAGTTACAGTGAATACTGTAGTACGAGTGAGTGATTGGTAAGTTTCCAGAACATTCTTTCTGCTAGCTAAAACCATGGAAACGGAGACGTTCCTCTTCTCCGTTAGTCTCAGTTCGCCCTCCACTGAAAAATGTCCTTTATCAGTTCTATAGTCTTACAGCCATTTTTGCATTTAAATCCTTTAATTTTAAAATTTCTCCTAAAATGGTGTGGGAACAGAAATAGCAATGATTTGTGAGAGACCATATATAGCGCTTAATAAATACTCGAATTATTATTATTATTACTTAAGTCGGAGGGAGTGGAGTTGTTTATAATCGAGAGAACTGCTGTGGCAGGGTTTGGACCCAGTACCCTGAAGACAAGCATCTTAACCACTATTTAACTCCACTCCTACTGCAACGTTGTCAGCCAAATTTAAGATAATAATAATTTGAATATTTATAAAGCGCTCTTACTCAGATGATCTCACAGCGCTATTAGAGATAAATTGAAAAAGGTGAG
>NW_022723216.1:0-671 GCF_011630105.1 Anneissia japonica
CCCACATCTCTTCCACAACGCACTTTCCACAAGTACACCTGAAAATAACAGAAATGCATTTTTTTATTAAACTAATGATTTTATAGAACATAATAGAAGGACTAGGCCCAATTATCATAACTCAGACAGGTTCTATTTCCTACAAATACTTTCAGAAAAAAAAATATCAAAGATACGCTTTAAATTATGCATGCAATGTTAAAATATTCCGTTTGGTTTTCCATCCATACAACTTTAAATAGGGCACGCTGATGTCAGATTTAAAAGGATATTTTTTTTTAATTTGGTTAAAATGGAATTCCCCTGGGTATACACCCACCAACTAACTAGGCTAAAATAGGCCAAACATGGCAATAGGCCTTAGTCTATTAATATTTAGTACCACCCTAACCCTCCCTACAGTATAGGCCTAGCCAAAGATGGCCTAGCCTAGATACGCAAAGAAGGGCTATCCTAGGCATATAGACCTCGCTAGACTAGGCCTAGGCTATAAATAACAGGCCTAGCCTAGGAAGGTAGACCCCAGACTATGAATTGGCTAGGCCTAGTTAGAAGCCTCCACCCAAACAAAAAAATGCCATAAAAACCGTCCGCGCAATTGGAAAGATAAGATAAGGGCCAATTTCCACGCAGATTTTTCCGAAAAAATCTTTTAGACTATGGCCGGTACG
>NW_022723217.1:0-551 GCF_011630105.1 Anneissia japonica
CTGTTTCCTAGCAGTTTCTTCTTTCTTTCTTTACCCAGTCATTACCCAGTCAGCAGCATGCTGACTGGGTTCTGTTTCCTAGCAGTTTCTTTACCCAGTCAGCAGCAGCTGACTGGGTTCTGTTTCTTAGCAGTTTCTTACCCAGTCAGCATTACATGGGGTGTTCACAGGTTGAGGTTAAAAGTCACAGTGGTTATCTCTTAAAAAATGACTGGGTTCATGTTCTAACGAACAAAGTAGAGGAATGGCATACATACAATACTTCCAAACTACCAAAATATGCAACTCATAGATAACCACAGAATTCACTTTTGTTGTATCAAATGAAATAACTTTACATGTTATAAACAGTGCAAATAAACAGTAGTTAAAGCATGTGGATCAATTGTGTGTGAAATTGTGAATGACAAGTTCATGTATGGGAAAAGGGAGGCTTAATTTACTTCAACAAATGTTCTGCTTAGAGTTACTTCAAAGAAGTATTTATTAATCAAATATTGTTTTTAAAGTAAACTGAACAATTAGGAATACATTTATTTAAGCAACTTATT
>NW_022723218.1:0-1004 GCF_011630105.1 Anneissia japonica
CATATATATGTGTGTGTGTGTGTGATGTCCACAGCAAAATGGTCTACGCCACCTTGTTCTGGACTATAATAGTCAAAAATACTAAAATTAACCGTCTTTTTCCCCAAAATATCTGGTTTTACACCAATAAATTCAAATTTTTACCCCTAAAAAGGGTATCGTAGTTTCAAAATCATAAAAGTACAGGCAATAGAGGGCAGTGTCTTACATCTTACAAAATGTTTCCGCGGTCGGGGGTGACGTCGGTAGAGACCAAAGATGCTAGAAATACAAGATAGAGCACTCGCATTGCAAAAATGTGGTGGAAATTGGTCCAGACGTACGCGGCGCCCTTCTCTTTTTATGTAAATTTTCTATACTGCGTCCAGACGTACAGGGCGCCCTTCTGTTGCTAGGTATATCCAGACGCACAGACGGCGCCCTTTTTTTTCACTAATATGGAGGAAAACTTGCATTATAAAAAAGAAGGGCGCCGCCTACGTTGGGCCCAATTTCCGCCTCATTTTTACTATGCGAGTGCTCTATCTTTTATTTCCAGTATCTTTGCTCCTTTTGTAGCAAAGAACTTAAAATAGCAGAAGAATGAGCTGCTCCGCGTATTTGTATTGAAACATCCGCCCACGTGCGAATGGGGTAAAATTTGACCATTTAACTAAGTGGAGAAACTACAGAAAACAAACGAACCAGAGCGGCGCCTTTATTATTGCTATATAGCGCCGCCGTGCGGACGGATAAAATTGCTCTCCGTGTACCCACAATTCCTTTCGAACGGATGTTCTACTATAATATTGGGAAGCTGCTCTATCTTCTGCTACCGTATTTATTATCTTTAACTAGTAGCAAACAGTATATACCAAATATATGGCTCTGAACCATGCAAGATTTCTATACTTCGTGCCCGACGTACAGGGCGCCCTTCTGTTGCTAAGTATATCCAGACGCACACGGCGCTCTTCTTTTTACACATGGAAGAAAACTTTATCACTAGAGTGCGTCCGGCCATA
>NW_022723219.1:0-769 GCF_011630105.1 Anneissia japonica
CAAGAATTAAAGGAGGAAAACAAGAAATACGCATGTGTGCGCGTGTTTTTTTTTTATTTAGTTATTGTTGTATTTGTTAAATATATAACAATTGGCCTTCATTGTACTTTCATTTTGTTCCGAGATGGGAAGAAAGGCGTTTTACGTGAAAGACAGACGAGGCAGAATCTACTTCTACAGGCCGATAGGAGACTTGTGCCGATTTTCGGGCATCATGAGAACGAACGCCACGCAGGTGAGCATCGACATGTCGAAGGTCTTGCCGTTCACCACCTCCGCTACCGGAGGTTTCGTCTTCAAGTTCCTGGTATACATGGACGGCGATTCTTATCGCGACAAGTTCACCTTCGCAGACGTGACTCGGTACGCGGACGTAATATCCTTGAGCGCGTACATCGGTTCGTCTTACATTTGGCAGCTCAGATTGGCCGAGATGATAGTGATCCCGAGATTGCTAGGTCTGACGTCGAAATTCGCGTTGCGGGAGATAAATCTGTTCGTCAAGCATCTGCTGCTGTATCACCGAGACGGCAAGATACCGAACGCCTATTGGATGGGCGTGCTGCGATTGTGCGAACCCTTCACGTTCGACAGAACGGTCGGCGAACTTCTGAACGAAATTTACGGACCCGATCGAAATCGACCGACGCTGACGACCTTAAGCAAAACGTGGAAAGTGAAGATGATGTTGGGCGACAAGATCATATGCTCGTTTGACCTCAACAGGGACTGCGGTGTATGCGGCAAGCCTTCCGTGCTCTGGTGGAGG
>NW_022723220.1:0-8436 GCF_011630105.1 Anneissia japonica
GGTGCGTGGCACCTGTACATGCAACAATGGCATAAAATACCATAGCACATAACTTAACGTGACAGTTGGTTATAGCACAGAGTACCCGTAATAGGTTGATTTTAATCACAATCATTAAATATAATTATATGTATACAATTTAGGAGGTTATTATTAGTTCATTAGGAGATTATTTAACTAATCTCAATATATTGAGACAAATGCAAAATAGCACATAAAAAATATCGGACAGTAGTTGGTTGTTTGTAGCACTGGGTACTCACGATTGTTTGATTAAAGTACACACACACTAAATATAATTTTTATGTATACAACTAATTAGGAGGTTATTATTTAACCTAAATTAACTAAATGTATTGTGACAAACACAAAATAGCATAATCATTATGGTTAATTCAACTACAAAAAAAAAAAAAAAACATCAGTCACCAGTGTCAATACTATTTTACAAACAATTTAACAAATTTGTAATTATTAACTGTACTTCTAGTATACTAATATAGTATTTCATGGCATGCAAGTCATGTTTTGTATGTTTCTTCAACATATTTTTTTTTCGATATTTTTTTTAAATTATTGATTTTTGTGGTTAGCACCATCAATTGTAACATTTTTCTATGGTTTTAATATAAAGTGGGTAATTATGTGAATATAATAAAGGATGAAATGTAATGTCAGTTACCATGGAATTACCCAATATATAGAATATGGTGTAATTAGAAAAACAAAATACTGTAGTGGTGGTTTGTAGCACCCATTAAATTGACTGATTAAATCACTTCTTGCAATATTTTCATGTCATGGGTGTATGGGGGGTCGGGAAGGTCGTACAACCCCCAAACATTTTCAAAGGTTCACATTTTTCCAGACATTTTTTCTAGGGGCTTTTCACAATGACATAAATAAAAAATCATTGATGAGGTACCAACAATGAGTCCAAAAACTTTGCCAATTGTGCAACATACTGTAATCTATCTCAATTCCAAAAATTTTGAAACTGAGCCTGCCATCTGCTTCAAGCAAATTGTAATGATATTTTAATCACATCTTGCTGTTATTTCATTGTGAAAAGGTCCAAAAAATTATGATCACGACCCACCCAGAAAAAATCCTAGATGCACAACTGCATGTATTAGGAAGTTATTAAAATTTCACTAAGATATTTCATACTTATAGTTAACTTTTTCTTAATAATTATTGTCGATGGAGGGCAACCCAGATACTCAACATGAAATTAAACATTTCTAATTAAACACACACAAAAAAATCATACATCTTAATCAAAATTTTGAAGGAAATGAAACTTCAGAAAACAATAGTGTAGAAAGTGCTATTATATTAAAAAGTCTATTGAGTGAAAATAGATAAACTTTATTTCAAGTAAACAGCTTTAAGTTATTTGTGATTACATTGTTTACTGGAATTAACTACAAAATATGTTAAATAATTGTTTGTTAACGATTCCTAGAACTATACATTTAAGACATGATTGACTGATAGCAAGCTATATGTTCAATGATTATGTGAACAAAAAATGTTTTTAGTCCAACATACACGAAATGTCATCAAATACACATTTAACAAATACTAATGTTATTTTGGCGAGTTTGGGGTATTCTCTCAGTGCTGGGGAACACTCAAGAGTTCACGCACAGTTGAATCCATCCTTTCATAAATTTAAGTCTGCTGCAAATAGGAAAAAAGCACAAGTGAGCATGATAGGTACAAAAAAAGAAACTGACAATAACATAATAACAATCCTAACTTGCATAAAAAACAATAAACATAAATTAAATCTATACAAAAATTTAATTTGCAGTAGTACTAGTAATACTCTGGACTAGCATTGTTTTACTTAGCATATGAGAATATCCTGTGTTAAAAACATGATTTACAATACTATACTTCTTTATAAAACATAACTTGTACTTTATAATAAAAGAAATCTAAATATTATCGGTACCTGGAACAGTAACACGAAAGTACTGTACTATGCTACTGCACTGTAATGCATAGGCCTATTTTAAGACACTACTTAGACAGGCTTTTCCAACTTGATTTCAAAGGTCACAAACATTTTTCAATATTTTTTTTAATCATATAGTGGTGTAGACTAGTCTTTTAAGAACATTTTGCTGGAAAAATATTTTGGATACGACGCCCCGTTATGGAGTTATAATATTTTAAATAACATGATGTCAGAAAATTAGCACAAAAGCTTATCTTATTTCTGTTGGTTACGCACCGCTGATTTGCAATGTTTGTCATCACTTCAAAATGTATACCGATAATTCGTGGAAAAGGCCTATCCTCCTTTTCCTATTCTCCTATGCCTAGACCTACTACTACTAGAGCTAACTAGGCTAAGCCTATTACCTAGGCCTAGTACTATTTATAATATTATTTATACCCACGGATCAGCTTATCCAGGCATTGCTGCTAGGCCGCTACTATAATACATAATACAGGCATTCGTTCAAAGCATAAACCTGCTGAAAGTCTCATCATTGGTTAGAATACCTCTAAACGCTCTAAAATTTCAAATAGTTCAAATGTTCCCAAATTCTTTTCAAAAAACACCCTGGAAATTTATTTTCAAGAAATTCATCGACATTCTTCATCAATGTACCAAATGATCGTCACTCTGCTGCCCTCAAAGTCGATCAGTACTTTAAGGAGGGTCTCAGTTCAAAACGGCAATAAACTATTATGACATATCGGGTATATTTTTTTTGTCTGTAATTTAAAGTTTTATTTATTTGAACGTTCACTGATATTATTGTGTTTATTTTTATTATTTAATTTGTATTTTGTGATATTGTTATAAGGACTATTTCTTCTTATTTTTATTATTACTACTACTGTACTGTTTCATTATTATTATTTTTAATTAATGTCATTATATAATCATTTTGTCACTATTTTAAATTTTAAATTATTTAAATGTCTACTGCTTTTATATTGTGTTTTGCCCAATATTATTATTATTATTATTATTATTTGCTTCATTGCTGTTTTGACCAATTGCTATTCTGGTAAAAAAGTGTCAATCAGAACGAACACTTTTCTTAATTAAACAATTCCATCTTCTTCAAAACTGTGTAAAAATACCTAGGCTTAGACCTATCGCCTCAAAACACAGTACCACTTCATGGACGCGTTTCTATTAATTTCGTACCACATTTCTCTGTCTAGCTGATAAGTCAGGCCTTGCTTGAATGGTTATCAGCAGAGGGGTGTAGGGTATTATATCGAATAGCTGACCAAAACCTTACCAAAAACAATGAATAATATCATATCTTTGTTAGTAATTGGCCAATTTTAACGGGAAAAGCGTGAAAATTTTCAAAATCATGAAATAAAACATTATTCGTAGCCCACTATATAATTTATGGCATAACATTATAAAATAAATGTGCATCAGTCAAGGATTGCTTATATGTAGGTGTGAAAACCTAAGAGATTAATCACCAGATAAAGGTTAATCCTTTTTTTCCATTTAGCCATGGACTTCAACCTGCAATGATCACTGTGTGAGAATTCTATCTATATGAGGTATATTGAATAAAGATATATTGAAATGATTAATGAATCTTGTATTGCTTTTTTTAAGTTAATGTTTCAGACAATGATAATGTTATAACATTACAATTCCCAAAATGTTAAAATATCAATATTAACAAACAGTCTAAAGTGTCCAATAATGTATCAGTGTCCACGTTTAAAACTTTTGCGAAACTGTCCATCAATACAACTTATTGTGTAACATATGCCTTTAAGTATCTTGGTCTATGCACTGTTCTTCCACATCTTGTCGTTATTCTACCTTCTGAATTCCTGTTGTGTCTGTGATTGACATTCTCATTTATTACTGTGGGCTGTTTCATGACTTCAGCTTCATCAAATTCATTATCATCTGTTATGTGTTTAAAAGTTTCTTTGGTTTTCCTTAAAAATGTTCTGTTTCTCCAATTCACTCTTCCCTTTTCTGTTATAACGAGATAGGAACGAGGTGCTACACATTTAAGGACTTTGCCTTTCTCCAATTATTGTCATAACCGTCAGGTTGAATACGTACTATGTCATTAGTGTTTAATGTGTTTAATGCTTTAGCTTTTTTGTTGTAGTGTAGGGCCTGTTGTTGCTGCTTTTGTTTACGCTGTTGCATTGTTTGTTCGGTGCCATGTATCTTTGGTGTTCGTAGTTGTGGTTTCATTGGCAATGTTGTTTGTGTTCTACGTTGAAACATACGTTGTGCGGGACTAGTAGTCATGCCTTTCGTTGGGGTATTTCTGTATTCTAGCATTGCAAAGTATATATCAGTATGGTCGGCTTTTGCTTTATGGATTATGGATTTAGCGATTTTTACGGCAGATTCGGCTTTTCCATTGGATTGGGGGTACCTTGGTGAAGATGTAATGTGTACGAATTTCCAAGATTTTGCAAATTGCTGGAATTCATTGCTAACATACTGTGGACCGTTATCTGTTATAAGTTCACCAGGAATGCCATAGCGACTGTGCTTTAAGTTTGCTAACTACGGTTTTGGATGAGGGATCGTTTAAGTAGTCTACTTCAACGAAATCTGAATAATAGTCTACTGTGATAAGGTAGTCCTTCCCATTTACCCTGAACAGATCACTTTTTTCTAGACTAGACCAGGAATAGTTGAAAGGGTAAGTGGTTCTTTCTGTTATTTTGTAGAATATTGTTGACAGGATGAACATCTTTCTATGTAGTTCTTAATATCTGTAGCCATTCCTGGCCAGTGTAATATTTCACAAGCTCTTCTCAAGCAACTATCAACACCCATGTGAGATGAATTTAGGCGTTTTAACATTTCATGTCGTAAGCTTGTTGGAATAACTACTCTTTCTCCACGGAAAATGATACCACTTTCAATGGTTAGTTCATCTCTGACGTTAAAATAACTCTTGATTGCAGGATCAACTAGAGATTGGTGCTTAGGAAAACTATTTTCAATAGCTTGCTTTAGCATTTGTAAGTGTACATCGTTTACAGTATGATTTCTAACTTCGCTAAGTCGTTCTTGAGACATTCGTGTTGATTGGAGGAGGTGTACTGAGAGCGTTGCATCTTCTGCTACTTGTGTGTGATCTGATTTGAGATACGCTCTACTCAATGTGTCAGCGATATACATGTGTTTTCCAGGTACATGTGTAATATGAGCATCATATATTTGCATTCTTAGCAGGAGCGTTTGGAGACATTTTGGAGCTTTGTATAAAGCATTCTTTGTAATTGCTTCTAGCGGCTTGTGATCAGATTGTATGCCATAGGTATACTGATGAAATTTTTCAAGAGACCAAACCACTGCCAGCATCTCTTTCTCAATCTGCGCATAACGGGTTTCAACATCTAATAGTGCGCGACTGGAATAAGTTATGGTTTGACCATTTTGCATCAAACCTGCACCAAGACCTGATTGAGATGCGTCACATTGAATTGTAAGGTCTATATTAGGATCGTAATACTTCAGTACGGACGTTTTGCTTACTGTTTCTTTAATATGAGTGAGCGCTTTGTCGTGTTCATCAGTCCTGAAGAAATCAACATCAAGATGAGTAAGTTTGCGAAGTGGCTCACATAACTCACTAAGATGTGGAAGGAATCTGCTTAAATATTGAACAAATCCAATGACATTTCTGACACTAGTTTTATCAGTAGGTGATGGCATATCACTTCAACTTTGGAGCTGTCAACCTTAAGACCATCTGAAGTAATGATGTGTCCAATAAACTTAACATCTGTAAGTCCAAGTTTTGATTTATGCTTGTTCAGTTTCAGACCCACTGCGGTGGCGCGTTTCATAAGATTTGCGACATTCTTATTGTGATTGAAAATAGCATCTTCCATCGTGTCACCTGTACCAATGACTAAAATATCATCAACTATCGTTTTAACACCTTCATGATTCTGTAGTGCTTGATCTTGTCTTCTTTGGTATTCTTCACTAGCTGAGATTAATCCAAATGATAAGCGAAGATATCTATATCGACAAAATGGAGAATTAAATGTGGTTAGTCGTGAGCTTTTCTCAGTTAGCTTTATTTGACAGTAACCATCTTTTGAATCAAATACGCTAAAAATGTTAGCATTGTGCAGATGAGGCAGTATGTCATCGATGGTTGGCATTGGATAGTGGCGACGTTTGATTACTTTATTTAGATCTCTGGGATCTAAGCATACACGGGTTTTCCTTGGTCTTTCAACGTCTACAATACTGTTGACCCATGGTCTGTAACAGGTTGAATGATTCCTGTGTGCTCTAGCCTATCAAGCTCTGTTTTAAGTTTATCCTTTAATGCTATTGGTACTTTCCTTGGAGGATGAATTATAGGGTGTGCATCAACTGAGATATCAATGTTATATTATTCTCCTGGCAAAGAGCCTAATACTTGAAAGACATTAGGATAATCACGTCCTAGTTCTGTAATTGTCGTAACTTCTGTGATAGCTTCAGCTTCTTGTGATTGTATAGTTGCAATGCTGTCAAGATTTACTTTGATCAAATTCATTTTCTACATGTCAGCACAACCTAGTAGCTCAGTAACATCAGGATCAACAACTTGAAAACGAACTTTAAATCACACTCACCTAGTGATCGAATTTTTGTTTTGTCGTAAGTCACGAGGGTGGTGTTTGACCGTTTAACTGACGTACCTGTGGGGACGCTGCTAACATGAAGTACATTACATGTTGCCCCAGAATCAAGTTTATGATAATGGATGGAAATATCCTATCTTGCTTAGTTGCGTGTGCACTGACTGTATGAACCATATTGATTTCGGAATCTTCAAAATCATAGTTACCATCAGCATTAGCAACTGCATTAAGTAGATTATGTACTTTAGAAGGAGTATGTTGTTGACGAGTACGCCATGTTTTATTTTGCATAGACTTGTTGCGACAATGTGGAGCGAAATGATGCTTCCCGGAACATTTAGAACATACTTTATTGTATGCTGGGTATTGACGAGGACGATGGATTCGACCACATGCTCTACAGTTAGTAATCATTATGGTTTTATTAACCTGTGCGGAATGACGCATGCTATCTAATTGCTCAGTGGCAGTTTCTGATACTTGTAAAGCAGTAGTGACCGACTTCAAGGTAATGTTCTGTTGTCTAAATAGCCTGGCTCTAGCAGCTGCATCTTTGGTTCCTATGACTAAAATATCTCTTATGTTGTTGTCTCTTGGTTATTTCCCCAGTCATTGGCTTACTTATTATTTTGTGCTTATGGAAGTCCTCCTTGGTTCAAGAGAAAATTGTTTCAATATTGGAACAAATATGAAATTAGTGAAGGTGCAGGGATATTGTATCAGCTTTTCCAAGACGTAAAAAAGCATATTAATAATACTATTATTTGCTTTATTTAGATTATGCTCCAATTAGAAGAAATTGTCTTACAAGTTGTGCGAGTAATTCTGCAGCAACAAGTAATTGGTAGGTTATACTATTAGTCCGGCAGCTTAGCATGATGTAGACGTTCCGGACAAAAGCACCAATTTTTTTTTACATGCTCCTTATAATCATAGCATTCAATTTTAGTTAGGAACCACCTCATCCGAGGTCATTATGGTGGCCATCTTGGATTTCAAAATGGCCGCCTAATAAAACCTATGTTTATCTATATTTCCGGTTCTAAACCACTTGGAATTATAATTCTAACGTCTGAAACTATTTTTATATGGTCAAGGAATACAATCATACCATTTTTGACCTGGTCAGATTGCCACAAATAGGTCATTTAAGGTCATTTAAGGTCATTCAAGGTCAAATATTGTATGGTATCTTAAAGATTACATAATTGTCATATTTTACATTAGAACCATACCCAGACTCTCAGAATTCAAAATCTTTACAATGAACTACAATATTTCATTCGAGGTCATTCTAACGGCCATATTTAATTTCAAAATTGCTGCCACGCAAATCCTATATTTATCAATATATGGGTTTTAAACCATTTTAATGAGAATTAGGCCTATGATATAATAATAATGTTATATTTATATATCTAAAATTATATCTCATGGTCAAGGATTTATAACACCTGTGATATGGTCAAATGGTCATTAATGTCATAAAAGGTCATTTAAGGTCATTCAATGTATATACCATACCATTACCATTTTTTACCTGGTCAGATTGCCACAAATAGGTCATTTAAGGTCATTCAAGTTCAAATATTGTATGGTATCTTAAAAATTACGTAACTCATATTTTACATTAGAACATTAGGATCATATCCATACTCTCAGAATTCAAATGTTTTACTATGAAATATATATATATAATATATATGCATATATTTATGGTATGTACAATTATGTATGTACAATTTTTAGTGAGATTAATATACTTTAAATTAATTTTTATATACTTTTATTGTCATTAAACTTACTGTA
>NW_022723220.1:8650-12050 GCF_011630105.1 Anneissia japonica
GGCTTATATTATTAACTGTTGTATCTTCAAATTGAATTTATTGTGTTTTGTAGAGGGCCCCTTTAAGTCGGCATTGCTGTTAGGGTCACCCTCGTTAAATAAAGTTGAATGAAAAAAAATAAAAGTGGTTTGGTTTCCCAACCTTGAGGTCAGGGTTTCAATCCTTCTCTGTGCATTTCGTTGTGTGCTTGTATCTACATTACTTTAGTCTACCCAGCTGTATCAATGGGACCATCAGATTACTGGGAGTGCAGTGGACCAGCATTCCACCAAGGGGAAGCATCATGCTCTTATCCACTTTACACTACATAAATCAGGAGATAAGCTCCGGCCCATATGTGCCCTCGTGGCTCAGCAAGGATTCAATTTACCTCCATGCCCTTGGGCACTCATTGCCTTATTATAATTTGAACTACAGATACATTCAATGCTTTTAGACTGAGGATGAAGTAACAATGCACAGAGTAAGCGCATTGACTCTCTAGTAAGTGTTGCAGTAAATTTTGAGATTTATTAATAAATCTCATTGAGGCAGACTACAACCTACATTAAATGTTTTGTGTGAGCCAATCAAAAATAATTTTTTTGTTCTATGTTTTCCCCCCGAAATAATGCCTGCTCTGCACAATTATATCACAGTTGATCCACAGACCTTCTCCTCCAACACTGTGTACAAAGAAAGTGTCTTCAACATTTGTAAAAAGGTAATGTACTTCAATATTACTTTATAGATCATTATACCTACTATGCACTATAAAGTAGGTATAATGATCTATACTTACTTTATAGTGCATAGTAGGTATAATGATCTATTACCTACTATGCACTCATGGTACTGTTGTTCTGGGTCGAATACAATGTATACAATAATATAATATAGATAAGAAAAAATACAGCTTATCACATTAACCTTTCAACCCCAGGTCACCAGGGATGATCGTAATTAATTATGCAATTAATTAACAAAAATTATTTAAAAATCATATGCGCGGTTTAGTGTGCATGTAAGTTAAAAAATATGTGAGAAAATATCAAAAAAACGTTTTTAGAAAATATTTCTTCCATTCATAATTAATTTCTGAGTTTAGGTTAATTAGCAATTTGTAATTTGATCGTTGTTTTTGTAACATGATCGCCTTGATCGAGACGTCGGCGTCAATACTGGTGGTAAATAAATCACCTAAAAACACTTTATTTTCAGAAAATTACTATTCTGACACTTTCATACTATAAACATATTTTCAAAATACATACTGTACCAGATTTGGTTATTATATCAACATATTTCCGCGTAAAATTGATTTTTGTGGCTGAAAGCAAACATGTGCTATCAATTACGCTTGACGCCATCTTGTGTGTTTACAAAAATGAAAACGAACCCTGAACATGACCGTTGAACTTTTCAACTTTCTGTTTTTCGGTGACCTGCGCCCTCTACACGTTGAAACAGATGAGAAAATAAGAAAAATTTTGATACCAAATCGACATATATCATCGTCATTTTTTTCGTATTTTTTCATATATTTTTTTTAAATCATCTGGATTTTTGAAATACACAATACGCAATTTTCGCACGACCCTGGACGGCTAGACAGAAAATTATGATTTATAGATTTTACATCGCGAGGTAGGTTTGGCTATTTACGGTACGGTGCGTAGTGGGGAATGTGCGACTGAACGTGGCGAGGCGCCTTCGATGTAAACTTTTATATTATTTTGTAAAGGAATAATTGTGCTGATGTGGAGATGTGTTTGTATTCTGACTACTGACTTAGGATTCAATAATTTAGTTTTAAAATTATTCATAAAAAAATATTTATAAAATAAAACAATAATTAGAAATAATTTATTTTTTCATAATTTCACAATACTAAATAATAAGTTATTTAGAAGCATTTTTTAATTATCTTTCAATTGGTATCAATCATTATTGTATTATTCCTACAGAAAAAAAATATATTTAACCATATTTCTGACACTGAAAAAAAAAATGAAAATCATTTCAAAAAATCTAGGTAGGGGTCAATGGGTTAACACATAAACAGATACTATCAAAATTTTACATAACCTTTTGCTACTGAACAGATGTTTGAATAGTACTATTTATATAGCATTTGCATACACACCCATATAATTGCTGCCAGTACCAGCAATGTATGGAATATTGTACTCAAACATCTTTAAATCATACTGAAATATGGTTATTTGAAATAGGCAATCAGGCACGGATCCAGCAGGGGAACAGGGGGGATTTATTTGTATTGTTGGATTTTTATGCATGGCAGTACATCTTAAAATATCATTCAAAGCAATATAAAAAAATAGGTACCTAAAAGGTACATGTGGCTACTGAGGCCATAAAAAGAAATACTGGTGTGGCGCTTTTCATGCCCGTTCTCATGTTACATATCTCATATTCCAGTAGTACAGTAGGCCTATCATAGGGCATAATAGATTAACACTTTAATACAAAAAAACAAAAGAAATACTTTCATCTTAACACTGTATATATTGTATTTAAAACCCAAATTCTTTAGTTACACAAAAGATAATGATATACTCTTAAGAGCCACGACGCGGTGCTTTTTTGAGCATTTAGGGTAATTAAAAACTATATAATCTGAATCCACGATTTTGTAACAAGGTAGCAATAAAGGATTTTACCTTAATTAGTTCGTTTATTACAGAAAAAACTTTTTATCACTTGCAAATTGACACCTTATTGAACTTTTAAACATTATGCCTGCAGTCTGGATGTTTAATTTTATAAACAAAATTTTCCCAAATAGTTGTCTGTACTGAACACGATGGATCAATCAGCATACATTCTGTAATATTTTTTAGCCTATTTCTTGTGTTGAACTTTTTGGTTCCTGAAAGCTGTATAACCTTAGCTTTTATGGTTACGAGTTAAGTGTTGCTTACACTCAAATGCAAAGAATGTTTTGGGTTGATGAATTCCTAAATTTGAAATGGTATCTCTTCCAACTGCTTTATTTTAATGTTTGAGTTTATAAGAATATTGGTCCCAAAATCCCTCATCTTCACTGGAATTTGATTTTCAATAATTCTGGAATTCAGTGTGATATGAAGCAGAAAAAACAGTTTCTTGAAAATTATCTGCAGTGGTTTTTAAATGTAATTTGAAAAACTGATTTGTGTTTGGTTTAATTGGAGATACAATATGAATGTAGGCTTCCCATGTCTTCTTTTTTTTCTCCATATTTTTCAGTTCATTAACCTGAAATGATAAAGTATAAAATGCAAAATTAATTATTCATGGTGAAAAATTAGTGATATATAAAAATGACTATAGATATTTCAATTATGAAGCTTAACATACCTTAAAGACACCCTTGCAGTATTATTGGTTTACTACAATTTTGCTGCCCGTTTCATA
>NW_022723220.1:12320-15939 GCF_011630105.1 Anneissia japonica
GGATGGTAATTTGGCTGTATTAACTAGATATGATAAACTATATATAATCTTAAACTAATGAACTGTGAAGAGAATAGAAAATCTGTAAGAACAATGTTATGGATCAATGGTCAGAATCAATGTTATATATATATATATATATATATATATATACATACTGTATGTATATATATTCCAATGTTTTAAATATAATATGCTACTATAATATTATATATTATATTATATTGTATTATATATATATGTGTGTGTATATATATATGTATATATATGTATATATATATATATATACACATATATGTATATACGACTATATACTACAATAGGAGGA
Source organism: Anneissia japonica (assembly GCF_011630105.1). Taxonomy (NCBI): domain Eukaryota; kingdom Metazoa; phylum Echinodermata; class Crinoidea; order Comatulida; family Comatulidae; genus Anneissia; species Anneissia japonica. Next base: position 12,649 of record NW_022723220.1, read on the forward strand.
AACCTTAACAATGGAGAGGGTTAGAAATAATACCTTAAGGTGAAAATATTGCCGCTAAGGGGACGTTCATGCGAAATATAGACAAAAGCTTTTTCGCCCTAGGTGTCAGTTAGGAGTATATATTCTTAGGAAATGCAATATTTTGCTTGGATTGATGTGGCGCAACTGTAAATATCTGGACCCAAATTCTAAAGCATACCTGTACATTACACTTATTCAACCTAAATTAGATTTTTGTTCTGTCATTTATAATTCTATCTCCAAAACTCAGGCTTCACGTATTGAACGCCTTCATTCCCGGTTTTTGCGCTATATCAGTCACAATCAGACTAATATTAATTTTAAGTTTTCAATTAAATCACCCCAGTCCCGTAGAAATTTTAATGACCTAATATTTCTATTTAAATGTTTGACCTCTATCTTTGACAGGCCCGTAGGAAGCAATTTGGAAGTGGGGTGGGAGGCAAATAAGCAGTCGGTAGCCACGGATATTTGACGAATTTTAGTGATTTTTTTAAATTAAGCTATTTGATAGGCACTGTCCTCCTGTAAAATTACTTCATATATGTTTTGTAATGTTGTAATAAAAATAATTAATTAAACAACGAGAAAAAAAGAGTATGCAAGAGTACCTATTTTATTTTAAAACCTGTTTTCCATTGCATCTTATGTTAATACATCACAATATACGAATTACTAGATCTAACCACATATAATGTGCAATACTGTGTAAATTATAGATGCTACCAAATATCATTAAGCAACGAAAGTACCAAATATATTAAAAGGGTGTTCGTTGTTTACACAAAACTCATTGGCAACTTTGACAAGATCTAAAGCATCTGTTTTGTCATTGTGGATATGCAAAAACATACAATGATTGAGACGGACTTGAGACATAGTAGATCGTAAGTATGTCTTAATGCGTAATGCACTGAATGATCGTTCACTGACAGCATTTGTTGCAGGCATAACTAACACAAGATTAAACAATTTTCCAACCTCATAAAATAGTGACTTCTGAGTATAACTTAATTATTTCCAATAGTTTAACACTTCATGAAATGTTTTCAATGTTGTTGATTCGGTCTCCTTTGATTCAAGTAATGTTGAGAACATAGACAAATTGGATTCCAAGTTATGCTTATCAAAATCACCTTTGTAAAAATCAGTAATAAAGTGAAGTTCATCAGATATAAATATACCATTAGCAGCTTTGAGTAGGAGCTGTTCACAATTAGAGTATAATTTATAATCTGTTTGGTTGAAGCGTTCCTTGATTCCAGAAATAATCAAGTCCATACCTTCAAAATATATCCTTCTAAAATAATCTTCACTTGTATCTGAAATAATTGTTAAATAATGACAATAATTACAAAACATCAAAATATTATTACAGTAATTATACATACTAGGCCCTACTAGGCCTAGGCTAGGCTATTTAGTAAGACCGCCACCCAGCGAAACATAGGGCCTATGTCTAATGTAGTTTAAAATCAGTTTTAATACTTGTAACATGGAATGACCAGGGCCAAATTGAAAACTATTTGTAGCATTTAAACTCTTTAATTGTAGTATGATAACATATTTATAAGTTTTATACAGAGATTACAAATTTAAATCACCATAAGTTATAATCCACTTCTCACTGGATGACCAACTACTATTCGAACTCGACCACGTAATCAACCCTACTTCAAGCCAATCAGAGTCTACGTAAGACAAAACATAATCCATATAAAATCATGGACGCTAGGTGGCGCTATATTCAGCCACTGTCATTCATTGTGAGGCGGAAGTTTTTGTCGCAATGTTTTTCAGTAATATTTCTCAATCAGAAGATATTTTATTAAATACGATACGACACCTTTTCTTGAGGAAAAAGTGGGGATGTTTTTCAGAAATATATTTCTCACTCAGAATATATTTTATTAAATAGGCCCCTACGACACATTTTCTTGGGAAAAAGTGGGGGGGGGGGCCAATGCCCTCCCGGCCCCCGGTTCCTACGGCCATGTTTGATTGTGAATTAGTATCTAATTTTGCCCTTCGTGTTCCTATCCGTATTTTAAGAAATAATTATGTTCTTTATGTTCCTTCAAGTAGAGTCAATAAATAAAAAATAAAAATATATATATATTTATAATATATATATATATAATATAAATAATAATATAAATCATCAAAGGTACATATACAGTGTTTAATATATATGTAGCGGGTGACCACTACTTGAAGTAAGCGAATCCGTCACTTAATTCGTCGTGGGGGCTCGGGTTCCAGTTACGCGCAGGCTCAGTCGGTAGATGTTTACATATATGGCCACAAATAAAACAAGAGGAACCTTTTCTAGTTATATACTTAATAATGATTTATTTGGGCAATGGGGATTACAATAGGGACTTATAAATTGGACCTAACCTAACCTAACAAACTACTCACGTGAGACCGTCGGCAATGCAGCGTACGCTTGTAGAAAGTAAAATAATAATTAAAAGAAGTCCAACAAAAATAGAGTTCAGAATATAGGCAAAACAGCGAGCTCCAATGATATAACAGTCAAAAATCGCTTCCACTTGCAATCGTCTGGTTGCACTTGGTACCAGTAACTGTTACAGCAAATCAAACTGTTCTTCAAGATTCAAATCAGGAAAAATAGTGAAACCAAAAGAGTAATAATTCTTCTTCCTCTTTAATTCAGGAAGGTTTCCAATCAACAGCTTTCTGAAGAAGATTCACATTTATTCTAAGTCTATCCGACTATTAGGACTATTCTGTGGGCTGGAGTTCCGATCGGGATCTCTCAGTGTTCCTTCTTCTCTGCTGTGTCTTTTTTCTTCTTTCCTGTTCTTTTTTTCCTTGGATATTCTGGGTATATGTAGGGGATCTGGCTCCACCCTACTCATTCGAATATTCAATTATCATTGGTCCTTTAGCCTCAGGCAACACCCAAAGTCACTGTCCATTCCCGATTTCCTGTGTCCGGTCATACATCATTTGATGTTGACAAGACGTTTCCTTTACTTCCTCAGGTATGTCGACAGTATACCACCCAACTCTCAGGAGAGGGTTAGCTGGTGGTATCTACTTGATTATAGGAAATGGAATGTTCAATGGGTCATTAACCTACAGGCTAAAACAGTATTCCATTGTATAGCCTCTTTGGATAAGGGATACTGAATTAATATAAATAAATAATATAGAATAAATTTAAAGGTACTTAAGATTAACTAAAAAATATACAAAAATACACCCTACTACATATATATACATATATATATATGTATGTAT
>NW_022723221.1:0-1899 GCF_011630105.1 Anneissia japonica
TGATTTTTTTTTTTTTTTTGGTTTTTTTTTTATCAGAATTATTGACTTTTATCACTCACTTTGCTATTTATCTTCCCTGAGGCTATCTTTGTTTTATCATGCCATTTCTGTAACGTCATATTTCTGAATTCATGGAAGTTTTTATGCCTTTTTGCAACAATTTCTTCATAATTCTGCAGTTTTCTTTTCTCTCTTTTAGAGGGCGGTACATTTGTTCCATCATCTTCCATACTTGACACATCCTCCTGATCATTCTCTTTGGTAATCTGTACATCTTCATCCTCACTTGGAATTTCCTCCTCATCACTTGGAATTTCTTCATCATCATCACTTTAAAGTATATACAAAATTTAAAATTTATTACAATTTATAAAAAATATAGATAATGTTTAATTAAAAGATAGGGTTTTACATCGAACAGCTTATAGTTTTAAAAATATAAGTTTAAAATCTTACTCAGCTGTAGGTTGGGGTTTTCCACCCTGAATCACATGTTTGCTCTCAGGATTTTGCACTAAAAGTATTTCTTGGAGGTCCAGAAGTGTGTCTAATAAACTTTTTAATTCTCCCTTTGCTGAAAAATAAGGCAAATAAAATGTATTTTGATAAATTAATAACAGAAAAATACCAATTCAAGACTTAGAAATTAATGTATTGTTCACTAACCAAGAGACAGATCAAATATATGCACGTGGAAGAGGTTTGGTGCAGCGGGAACAGTTTGGTTTCCCCACATCAAGGTTGGTGTTTCAATTTCTCGCTGTGCAATGCACTTGTGTCCTTGAGCAAGGCACTTTATCTGCATTGCTTCTCTCCTCCCATGAGTATAAATGGGTACCTGGTGGGGTTGCCTGCTACTGCACCAATATGGCAGCAACACTTAAGCATGTGGACCCAATGACCAGGGATAAAAAGGCTTCTTAATCTAAAGGAAAGGTGCAATATCAATACCAAATAATTATCAACAAACCTTTGTTTTGTGCTTGGTTTAAGTCTTTGCCACCAACTGCTCTGATTGGTGGGAATGTATCGTACTGGGGTATTTGATTAGTTGTTGAAAGCGCTTTCTGAAGTTTGATGCGCACCTCCATAAAGCTATCCCATAAACCTGTTTGAAGAAAACAATGATTGACAAATATAATTTTATTATTCTTCTTAATTTTTCCAGTACAGTGTAATTATTTATTAACAATGATTTGTAATAATTTATCCTAGAGTTATACAGGTATTCACTTCCTGTCTGCAACAGCAAAATTATCCTTGTTATATGTCATGTTTTTTATTATGTATGTAAATCAACTGAAATCAAATTTTGTATTCTACAGTCAACAAAATTTACCATGGCCTAGGTCATGACAGCAATGATGATGGTAGTGAGTGAGATACTTACTTGTATTAGTAGATAGAAGCCAGTGGCTGTGAACCACCCAAATGGGAGGGTGAGGAATTGGTACAGGTGGTTGACTTATATAAGTTCATCCAGGTAAGTACTCACTCAATATGTATAGTATGCTCCTTGTTATGTGTTACATCCATTAAAGTTATCATGGCCTACGTTAATGAAGTTGCAATTAATTAGTTACATACCCAGTTGGGCTTTTGCTGCACGCCCTTTTTCAATTTCCTCATCGAGGTCTTGGCTGGAAAACGGTTTTAACATTTCACTCTCCTCATCATCCGAATATTCTCCTTCTACATCACCTGAATCTTCTTTTTTGTTCAATAAATTAATAATATCAAAATTATCTTCATTAAATATCAACAGGTAAATTCTTATTATTAGAAGTATATAAATACTATTATTATTATTACTATTATTGTTATTATTGTTGTTGTTATTATTATTATTATTATTAATTATTATTATTATTATTCTTATTCTTATTATTATTATTATTA
>NW_022723222.1:0-763 GCF_011630105.1 Anneissia japonica
AAGATACCTATGTTTGATGCGCACGTACGGTATTGCTATTGGCCAAATGATGACCAAAAAGATTGAAAGTTTGTGAAAAAATGTCAGGAACCCAAAATATGTAAAAAAAACTTAATATCTAGCTTTCGTACGTGCTGCGCACGTTAAAATGCGCGCGCGTAGTGGAAAATTTCAAAAACATTTGAAATGCCTAAAATGGCCTAAAACGTGCAATAATTTAGTCAAAAAGTGATTTTGAGCATTTTACAAATTTGACGCACGCGTACGCGCGCGTATTGGAGCGCACGCGTCCAATTAGGGTACAGTACATTTAACATTAACCCGAAGTTAATACTCACTTAATACGATTTCGAAATGGCAATTGGTTACGCTGATATTATCGATAATGTAAAAACGCAAAATTGCGCGTAGATGATGTCACGAATGACTGAGCGCGTTGAAAAGCTTACCATGACTATTCCAGACAAAGCCAAATGTTCGCTGAAAGCAATTGTGCGTAACTCGTCGGAGTTTTTGATATATCGTGCGAACAAAAAAGGGGAGAAAGAAAGAAGAATAAAAAAAAGAAGATGAAGATGATGATCCTGACAATAACAATAGGTGATCCGCACTAGCTGCGGATCACCAATGAAGACTAGATTTGAACTCGTCACTGAGGACGAGTTTGGTGATCCGCCGTACTTTGACCCTCACGAAATACGCGCAGTTCTGATTGAAAAGTATTATATGCTAAAACATACTCTAGGAAAAGAGTAATTTTGAG
>NW_022723223.1:0-515 GCF_011630105.1 Anneissia japonica
ATCTAAATAAGTAACTCTTTTTGATAATGATAAACCTTTATCAAAGAGGCCTGTTCCTCAAAATTAATCAGTAACTTCATGAATTAAACTAGTCTCTTCACATTGCATTTTTACGATCTCTCATTTTATGTGTAATCAGTATACCGTGCAGCGCTAAATCTTGAGTGGAAACGGTTTTTAAGAGCGTATTCTATAGTCAAAAAATGATTTATTAATGTTCATAATTTATATTCGTTTTTAAAAGCACGAATTATTAAATAGCCTAGCTTTACCGACAGGATTTTTTTACCGGATTTTTTGTGTGGAGTGTTGTTAATAATTTTACTTTCATAGGGGATACTTCATCATTGTTTTGTTGTATGGAATACTATAATATTGTTAGTTTCATTTTAGTTTTATTGGGAACTAAAAGTAAAGACTATAATAACGAAAAAAAAAAAAAAAAAAAAACGTAAGCAAGATTCACTCGAATAATTCAAATTGATCGGTACAATTTCTATTTTTCAATAGTATAT
>NW_022723224.1:0-637 GCF_011630105.1 Anneissia japonica
TTACCGAGTTGAGGATGTGTGGGACGAAGCTGAGAAGAAGTTAGAAGAGATTTAAGGTTGGGGGGTGGGCTGTCTTCTAGCCAAGACAGGGGGATCTCTGAATGCTTCCACAGAGGAGAGATTGTCTTGAATGATAGAAAAGTCACGTTTGATGCAGCGGGAAAGATTGTTGATTTGTGTGTTGTAGTCAAATACAATAGGGATGCGTTGGGATTGTGTTTTGGGTGTTTAAAGGAGCAATTGGTCACGAGATTTGTTGGAAATCTTGTCTATGTTGCGTTTAATAACTCGGATGGGATAATTACTCTTAGTGAGTTTGTTGACGATTTATTCCTACGATGAGACATACGTGGGTCCACATCAACAACACCGATTGAATATGAATTTATATATATATATATATGTATATATATATACTGTATTATTTATATATTTATTTATATATTTTTTATATATTTATTTATATATATATTATTTTATATATAATGTATTTATTTATATATTTTTATATTTATTGTATATTTATATATATATATATATATTTATTTATTTATTTGCTTTTTCGTATCGTTGATCCGAAAGTATGCAGCATTGATAGATGTTGTTAAAATACAGATATACAGATACATACCTATAT
>NW_022723225.1:0-598 GCF_011630105.1 Anneissia japonica
TGATGTGTTTAGTTGGGACAGAGCATAGAAAACTTCAGCTACTACAAAAGGTTCAAATACCATGCTGTTTGGATAATGTAATGTAGTAGAATCCAAATCATTATGCTCTTCATTATCAAAGCTAAAGTTGTCAATAAACTGTTTATTAAATAAATTTGCCAGCTCTTTAGCATCTGTCACCATTGTGTTATTCACATTAAAGCTTATACTATCTGAATCCTGTCTAATGGCTCGTATGTAAGCCCAAAATTGTTTTACATCCGTCGAGGCCTTATTAGAAATATTTACAACATAGTCACGATGACTGCAATATATTACCTTCTTCAATTCTTTGCTACATAACCTAAATTTAATTTTGTCCTCTTCAGATCCCGAAATATTAAACTTTTTATATAATTTTCTTTTCTTTGTACAAAGCTTTTTTATTTCTGGAGTTATCCATGGAAAAGAATGTGATTTTTTCCGTTTTTTAATAGGTACTGATTCTGAAATCGCAGTATCGATATTACCAAAAATTTTTTCCCAAACCCTATTAACATCATTATATTGAAAACAATTATCCCAATTAAAGTTATTTAAAATATTTTTCATTTTTGCA
>NW_022723226.1:0-1752 GCF_011630105.1 Anneissia japonica
TATAGTACTACAGTGTTACATCACGATACCACGTGATACTTCTCTGTTGCTATTGGCGACACAAAATATGTTTAACCATATGCCATTTTCTAAACTGATAAACCATTGATCCCAATTTCTAATGTAATTATTGAGATGTTGTATCTTAGTTTTTCTTTGTAATTAAATGTATGTTCGATAACTAATATAATGCGAGCTTTTGAGTTTTTAGTACATTTTGATGGTAAATTATTAGGTTTTAAAATGCCTATTCCAGAAAGCCTATTCTAAACCATTAAGATTTTGAAGTCATTCAGGCGTAATGAACGGTAACCAAAGTCTGGTTGACAACAAAGGGTGCCACCTGGTGTTGTGACTACACGACAGTTATACTCTGTATATCATCAAATAAAATAAAATGTTCGATTAAAGGACATAATAATACACTCTGTAGCATAGCTCTGAACGAATGTAGTCCTATAAATAAATAAATACAGAAAATGTGTAATAAAATTCCTCCTACGGGAATTAAACCTGCGACCTCTCGCTGTCAAGGCGAATGTCATAACCATTAGCCACAGACGCTTCATGGTTGAACAGATTCAAATACCACCAGATACACTCTATTACACAGCTAGAAACAAATAATTGCATATAATATAAATCAAGATTGTCGCTAACACTGTTAAATTATATATAAAATGAGAGCTATGCTACACGATGACCAGGCCCTATTACTTAGTTACAGTACTTCCTTTTTCGAACACTGTCTAGGCCTACACAGTATTTAGGCTACATTTCTTTGATGGTTTATATAATTTAACAGTATATGTGGTTTATAACAGGCCTACTTATATAAGTATATCTGTATAAATATACATAGGCCTAGTCTACTCCAAACTACAACAGGCCTACCCTCAAACAAACAAGCGGGAAAATAAGCCTAGGGCCTAGACCTACCAACCTACCTACCTCAGCCTGTCTGCGTGGAAGAAAGCACACTCAAAGTTGACAAGAGATACGACTGCCCTAGCCTAGCTATCAGAAGTACGGTTTATGTATGATGTGGTTTGGTATCAGGCACTGTAAAATGAATTCTCTTCCTTTAATAGTTAACTATAGCCTAATGTAACAAAAGAACTAGTTATTCATACTTATAAATAAATAAATGTTCACATACTCTCCGCTATACATTTCCACTTGTTATGCAATTCTATTAGTTGACGCGAATTACTATAAGTTGACGCGAATTGCATAGGTCGACGCGAAATACAAATAATTGACGCACATTATCATGATTTGACGTAAAATGACGCGATATTACTTTCAGAAACAATTCAGAAAAAAAACCGGAAGAGCCATGTTTTGCAAATCCTAGCTGCTTTGCAGAGTGTGGCGGAGTCAATCCTCGTTGCTGGTCACCTCTGCAGCAGGATCTCCGTTACAGTATTTTAAAAGTAATAAGATAGGATGAGTAGCTGTAGGCCTAGGCCGATACACAAATTGAATTACCTACAGAAGTTGCGGTGTTTTTTTATAGGAAATATTTCTTGTTTAATTTATTCTGGTGCACATTGTGATACACATTGGCAATGACTTACGTGATACAATTGATAACAAAGAAACACGCATCAATTACAGGCCCGTATCAAACCGAATTAATGCACTGCAGACCCACCCAGATACAGACATTTTCAAACATAGACCCTATCTGCTTTTATAGCATTATTTAGACAAATAAAGCACAAAAATCCTCTTGCTTTGGAAGTTTCG
>NW_022723228.1:0-714 GCF_011630105.1 Anneissia japonica
TTTTTTTTTTTTCAGTTTAAAATCTGTATCTGTTTTGTTAATATTTTGTTATTAATTTTTATTTTCATTTAGGAGAATAAATCCATTGACGAAATTATCCAGAAGTTGATTTTTCCACGGCTGAGGTCAGGCCTCTAAGAAGTCATCCCACTCTACTTCGCTGCCGAGGGGAGGAGAATAATGATAATAATAATAATAATATGCAAGTTTTTATTTAGCGCTCTATACAAGTAAGTCTCAGAGCGCTGAGAAGAATTGCGAAGGCTACTGGCTCTAGCCCTTCTACTGGGCACCTTCTATGTTTTTAACATTCAGTATCATAATAAAGCAAAGAACTATATCTTCCTAGAATCCAAGATGTTTGAAAAGATGAAGGAAGCCAACAAACATGTCATTACACTGTTTATTACTTGCTAGTTGGAAAATAAGAGTTTATAACCTCATTCATTTTGAAGGGGTAATTATCTCGCTAATCTGCCATTATAGGCATGGTTTATACGTGTAAAGATAAAGAGAAAAATGTATTTTGTGAAAAAAATAAAGGAATGATTATTTATAGAATTTTTGTGTGGTCTTTATTGATTTGTGGTCTATTGAAATTATTTCCAAGGAGTCAATTTAACCACAAAAATTGAGTTAAATTTAACTCTAAAAGTGGAGTTAATAAAATAGGTACAGAACGACTCCTTTTCTGGAGTAATATTTACTCTTGTA
>NW_022723229.1:0-3734 GCF_011630105.1 Anneissia japonica
GCCATTCTTTCCGGGGCCATTTTTTCCGGGGCCATTTTTTCCGGGGCCATTCTTACCGTACACCTTAATTTTAGATGGTCTTTAGGAAATTGGTTTTATACTGGTTGACAAGTGTAAGTCAAAAATACAGGCCCTTACAATTACAACCAAAACTCATAAATGTTACAGCAAATAAAACCTATGCCAATCCTTGATAAAACTTGGTTAACAGTATAGACTTTTTGTAGGTAAAAAGAATTAATAGGATATAGGAATTTTGTTTGAGGGTGATGTTTACTTAGAAACTGTGAATTAGCCAACAGGAATTCCAACTATTTATAGGGTGTGCCATTTTTAGTGCGTGAACACCATTTAAGTGTGGTTAGCCTCCAAGGTATGTGTGGATATATTTTAAGTTTTTTTATGTACATTTAGCATGCTATATGCACCATCTATTGAATATGATACTAACAGGTAGTGTGCTATCTGAAATATAGAATTAGTAGGTCAGGCATATAATGTTTATACTGTATAACCATTTATCCGGCTCACTCTATTTCCATAATATTATAGGCAATCCCACAACATTGTGTTTGTGTATTCAGTCTATACAAGTCCACCCACAAAGAGATTGTGCTGCTAGAGTTAGTAGGTCAGGCACATAATGTTGATATAAACTTTTTAGCAAGCCATAGCTGCACTTTCTGTCTATGCTTTACTACAATAATAAGTAATCACATTATGGTGTTTGTGATATTCGATCTATGAAAGCTTTTGTAAAGCCCCCAAGAGAGTGTGCTGCTATTTTGAATCAGCTAAAAGGCCAGGTTCATAAAATTAGCCTACATATAGGTATGTGTGTATGGGCCAACATCAACATTCTCTGGCATCACCATTGCCCTGGTTTTCCCACTAAATGATTTCAATTTTTGTTTTTCATTCTAGAGTTATTATAAACTGTACAAGACCAAAACAAGCGCTGAACCTTGAGGCACATTGGATGGTACCAATCAGTGAATTCAATCAAAATTTCATCCTGTAAATAAGTTTCAGAAAACACACATTCAACTGATTTAAGTATTAAAATATACGCCTTCATTTCTACTAGTCAATATTTAATCAAGGTAAGAAGATGTTAATTAAATTATAAATAATAATTGATAATTATAATTAATTATATAATAATTATGAAATGAGTGCCCATCCTTAAACTATCCAGTTTAAGACAACTTCTCTTGAAGGTTGTTTCGGGTTTCCTCCTTGTGTCTGATTATGTAAGCCAATACCTTCAACTTCAAACCATTTCTCATAACTTTCTGAACAATTTTGCTTGAATGGCTTATTCCATGACACGTCTGGGGCCAGGGTGTACTTAGTGCATCCATTTGGGACAATCACATTGTCCACTCGCTTCGATTTTAGTCCAGCAGTCACAGTGTTCCCCAAGTGACTTTTGAATGAGTCCCAACTCAAGAGACGACGGCTGAAGTTGAAGGACCCTACTACTGTATCTGCCCATCTGTTTGTCATCTCTGTATTCATCCATCATTTTATGCTTTTTTCAACGGTGGCCTTGTGTTTGTCTTTTTCAACAAGATATTTAATTTAAAAACAACAAACAGGCGAAGTTTATCCATCCATTGGGGGTTTCGTCCATCGCTATGATCTTGTCTGGGGTATAATGGTGTTCTTTTTGAAGACAGCGGACTTCATAAACATACAATATCAGTTTATAAAGAAATCTCTATGGATCCTTCTGAGAAATTGATGTTTTCCACCTCAGGGACAGATGGTTTCGCTGCATAAAGTTAGTAACCCATCCGTCTGACGCCTCAAATGCAAACTGTGGACCGACCACATCATCTTCAAGTTTTGGCATATGTTAATTTTGACTTTCTCTTTATTAACTTTCGAGATACACAGAGTCCCTTTGCTTGCCTACAAAGGATCCAGTCGAAAAGAACATGCTCTAACTCAAGACTCATTGGATTCCTACCACCACCGGATAATCGTTTACGCTTCTTTCCTGATGCCGCCTGACATATCTCTGCATAATTTTTCTTCCATTCTCTTATTCTCTTCCTGTCAATGTCATATTGCCTATGAGCAGCAGCTATGCTAGTCTTGATAGAATGCTCGACGACAGACTTCTTAAATTCCATTGTGTAAGATCTGAGAGTTTTTCCCTTGTGGGAAGAAGCGTTATGTGGTGCTGACATCTTGTCAATGACAAAACAAGCTTGCAAAAAAAAAAATATAGCCGGCTGTTTTGAAGGAATTTATGCTCTTGACACTTACGCGCATAATAATACTTAATTAGTAATATTACGTGTTATGCATGTTATTAATATTATAGAAGGCCCCTGGATTAAATTCATTGAACCTAGGGCTAGCCTATACAGTATATTGTACTGTACATTTTTCATTAAATATAAAAATGGCTCGGACAACCTTCAATTTCAGTTTTGAATTATTGTACGAGAATGAGTTTTTAACCAACATTAGAGGATACCACATACTGTATATAAGGACATATGGAAACCGAAGATAAATGAATGGTTCTGGTGCGGAAAAGACGATCTCCCAGAGAGCATGGCTCAGGACAAGAATGCACTGGGTATTTACACAACGCCAGAAGAAATTATGAAATTAGTGGTAGTAGTAAGCTTGTTGGCCATCTGCCGATTGAGATTAGCAGGATAATTGCAAGGTTTCTTGCAAACTCAGATGAGAAAGTGCTAAAGGTGCAAATTGTCGTTTCGGCCCTGAGTTGGTATTTTTGTCATGCATTTTGGCGGCGGTGTATGCAGGCCCGTAACCAGGGAGGTTCGGGTTGTTCGGACGAACCCCGCTGTTTGCTAGCTGGTTCCGCTTGGATGGCAAAAAAAAAACCAAAAAATCTTGAAAGAGGATTGCTTAAACTTAAAAAAAAACCAAAAACAATCCTGTTCAAATAATCTTTATAGACAGTAGCAACTTTAATACAAGTTTCAAGATGGAACTCTTATTTATGTGGTCAGCGCAATTGGTTGGTCGTTAACATCTCCAAAAGGCTCCACTTTTTCCAAATTTGAACCCCCCAAAAAAAATCCTAGTTATGGGCCTGGTGTATGGAGCACCTAAGGTGCGGCCACGAATAATAATTTAATAGAACAAGGTGGCTAAGCAGTATACCGTTTGTTAAACATGAAACTTAGGCTATATTACTGCAACATTATCAGATATTAACAATTATTTTTAGTATTTTATTATTATTATTATTATTATTATTATTATTATTATTATTATTATTGTTATTATTCTTATTACTATTATTATTATTATTATTATTATTATTATTATTAAAGAGTTCATTCCAGTATCAAATGGTGTTATTTTTCTTTTTAAAGAAACAACGCAAATGTTACAAGTCAATTGGTTTGGAGACACTTTAAACTTTAAACTAAAACAAATTTTATTTGCTTCACTTTATATTTTATATTTGTTTTCTCAACAGACGCTTAAACACAAAAGCCTTTATTAAGGATCATGTAGAAATTGATATTATAATTTTACTGTCTTGTACACTGAATTGCTAGAAAAAAGAACAGTGTTTTTGAATAACCACTGTAAAATTATACTCAAACTAATTAAAATTTCTGAAACAATAACAATTGTAAAACTTCAATAATAATCATACTGAAAAATACAAAAAAAAAAAAAAAGCATTATGCATAGACAAGGATCGTAAAAAAAGACAAAATAAATCATAATAA
>NW_022723230.1:0-1058 GCF_011630105.1 Anneissia japonica
TCCAACACCCACCCTCATCAATGTATTATATGAAATGATGCCTCAATAGTCATGTAAATCCCGTGAGTGACCTTTATTTAATAAAAAGTAAATATTATATAATACGAAGTAAACAAAACTTAAATCTAAAAATTCTAAATGTAGTAAACGACAAAGGAAAATGAATTATACTTGAAAACAAATAAATACAAATTTAAAAAACAACAAAGATGTTCAGAATTCCGAAATCCCTGAGAGCATACATTTCCCTCATCTATAACATGCTCTACTTTCTCACGAGAGCACAAAATCTACTCTCAACCTCAGTGATCTCCTTCCCAACCCATATAGTTAAATGTAAAAATACTTCATATGTCTCCCTCCTAATGAGTATTTAAAGATTTAATTCTTTTCTTTCAACTACCGTCACGTTAGTGAGAATAACAAAAGCTACAATTTGCTGCAATTGTTATAGCGAGGTACATCGAGACTCATAACCATTACGCGCTAGGAGCCGACCTTGTATAAGCCAGTGCATTTTTATGTTCATAGAGATCCAGTGACAGAAAGCAAAAATTGTTCATGCATATCACGGTAGTTTTGAGTTTAACCTACCTGCAACTGGTCTAAACATTTTAGAAAACGCAATTGCGTTTATATAATTTTATCAACTGTCCAAAAAATTCTTTAGATTGTCCTCATATCCACATCCTATTGCAGATCGTCACCAAAATTTGATAATATCTTCATTTGACCACGAAAAACTATTCTGCAAAGTTTCATTTTCATCCATTTATAACTGGGACGTATAAGCAATTTAAATAAGCCTCAAATTTACCCCCTATAATAATTATAATAATAATAATAATAATAATAATAATAATAATAATAATAATATAACATAAATCAAGGTAGCCGTTAACACTGTTAAATCATATATAAATCATCAAAGAAAGGTAAATACAGTGTTCGAATAAAGGACTTAATAAATACATCGTGTAGCATAGCTCTCAATGAATGTAGTCCTGTAAATAAATGAATAAAGAAATTGTGTAATAAAATGCCTCTGGCGGGACTCG
>NW_022723231.1:0-580 GCF_011630105.1 Anneissia japonica
ATAATAATAATAATAATAATAATAATAATAATAATAATAATAATAATAATAATAATAATAATCATCATTTCAGCATTAACTACCTTGGCCTAAGCCTTGTAATGAAGAACCTACAGATACCGTACTATTTACTAGGCCTATAAATAATAATCGCCCAAGGGGAATATCTTTTGTGTTATTTCCACTTAACGTCGTTTTTTTAATTGTTCTCTAATTCCTCCATTGTCTAAGTTCCCCTTAAGGTACAGGTAATAATAATAATAATAATTAATAATAATAATCATCATCATTTCGGCATTACATGTAATTAACTTGGTCTAGCCTTGTAATCAAGAACCTGCCGATTAGGCTACTATGCCTAGATTAATAACTAGCCCATTTTTACATTCATTTGGTGCTCTGCCATTTTGGCAGGTCTTATGGCATCCAGTATTTTAGAGCTGCCTATTCTCAGCTCTTCTCTTAATTTGAAAATAACTGTCACCCTGTTTCATTTGATGAAGAAAAACGCCGCACTTTTCCTTACTCTTTGTGCTTTTCCCAGAAAGCGTCTTGTAGGCCTAGGTAATTATGCAAAACC
>NW_022723232.1:0-3557 GCF_011630105.1 Anneissia japonica
TAATAATAATAATAATAATAATAATAATAACTAGAGATACAATTTTCAATAGAACATGGACCCAGTCATTTTTTTAAGAGATAACCACTGTGACCTTTAACCTCAACCTGTGAACACCCCATGTTTGGTAGGAGTCTGTCTAATTCAATAGGTCCAATCGTTAGTCACTAGCAATATTTGATAATTTTCACTATAGTGACCCTTGTGATTTTTTACCTATAGATGAATAGTACGGTAGTTTTTCATGTTTAGAAGGTCCTAAGGATCATTCCTGGTAAATTCGAGCTCAATTGGGCTATTTTAAAAATTTGACCCCGATGAGCCTTATGTAACCACTGATGACAGACAGGGGTGTAGAAGGTGTCACTGGTACTTAATGATCAAATTTGATTGAATTCGGTTCAATCGTTTGCCATTAGTAACATTTTGAATCTTTGACCTATGAACTTTGACATATGGGGTAAAGAGTATTTTTTCGTGTTTAGAAGTTCCTAAGGATCATTCCTGGTAAATTTGAGCTCAATTGGGCTATTTTGAAAATTTAACCCCAATGACCCCTATGTGAACCCTGATCCCAGACTGGGGTGTAGGAGGTGTCGCCGGTTCTTAATGACGAAAATTGATTGAATTTGGTCCAATGGTTTGCCATTAGTAGTATTTTGAAATGTTACTAGAGAGAACAAAAGAATAACCCTTTAATGACCTTTGATCGCTGAACACCATAAAGACCCTACCTTATGCCAATAAATAAATGTTACCTTTGCTGCTTACTGTTTCAAGTTCATTTACTGTTACATCAGTAAGATCTGCGATACGATTACCTCCATTTTCTGTAACAAAGAATTCAACCAGAAAAAAACGTTACGGTACAGACTATGGATATGATACCTTTACATATCTAAGTATGTTTCAATTGTGTTTAAATTTTTTAATGATTGACATTTTTCAAAAGTGTGTTATGATTCTTTTATATCTACAGTCAGTGGCGTATCTAGGAATCTTGAAATGGGGAGGGGGCTGAGAGGGAGCGAAGGTGAAGGGGATCGCAAAATATGGTGATTCGTCGAGATGACGATGACTACTTCAGGGGTTTTTTTTTTCTTCGAGCATATTCAATGGAAGGGGTGACTGGGGGAGGGGATAGTTTGTTGGAGATTGTGCGCCTACCGCACCCCTAGGTACGTCACTGCCTACAATACGATAGTAATACCGTTCAAGACAAAGGAAAGCTCAAGGTTGCTCTTACTATGCAGCTACTACTAAGCCATACCACCCCTTGATCGCTCGCTTTTCTTGGAGTTTTACCAAAATATTTTACCAGCTACCACGCTCTTTTTACCCATCTGCCTTTTTTCAAAGGAAATCCTGAATCTCTCTCTATTCTCTCAACAATTAAATTCGAATAACTACCGGTATTTAGTTTATTAACAATATAACATTCAAATACAGTTTGATACATAATACCGTAAATTCAATATAAACAGATACAAATAACCCTCTTGCTACAAAATCAAGTACAGTAGAACCCCTATTAAGGGACACCTTCGGGACCAGAAAATGTGTCCCCTTAATAGGGGTATCCCCTGAACAGGGGTACCTCTATTCAGGGGTACCCCTATTCAAGTACCACAGTATTCAGTAGGCCTATACCGACGTTTATTCTAAGGATTCAGTGGAGAAAAGTCTGGTTTATTGCTCAAAAGGCGTTAAAATATGAAGTTGAATGTTATTTTGAGACTGCTGTAGTTATGACAAAATTATAAAAAGGTGTCCCATTAAATAGGGGTTATTTGACCATTTGGCACACTCAGAAAGTGTCCCCGTCGCCTTAATGAGGTGTCCCCTTATAGGCCTAATAGGGGTCGACCGTAGTGTTAAAAGATATATTGCCCCTCGTTTCACGGAAAAGTGTACACTTAATAGGGGTGTCCCCTGAACAGGGGTGTCCCAAAGGAGGAGTTTTTCTGTATCTTATCTTTATGCCACATAGACATACCTTATAAGAGCAAATTTAACCCGGGCACTTTCCACAACTAACTTCTCTATGTTCTCACACGGTGGAGCTAGGGTTAAGATAAAATCAGCTTATAGGTGACAGCAAAAAAATCATAACACAGCCTTACCGTCATTCGCAGTAGGAATAATACCGATTACACATAACATCATGATAAATGCGAACATGGTTATCATGACAACGAACATCACAACACACATAACGGCCTCTTCTTTGTCGGGACAGCACCTGAAACCTTTGCGATACCTGGAATATGGGTGAAATCTGAAATTTGAGAGGGGATTAATATTATTGTATACAGGAGTCATCAATGCCATCTCCAGTTGGGTCATGCCGGTGCCATCATCACCAGACCGACCCACGATGATTCTCTCAATTTGGGAGGCCCTGCACAGGGTCAAGGTGGCAATGCCTTGTCCGCAGATTTCCTTTCCACATTTCACACAATAGAACAGGCTAATTTTTATAGTTCTAAAATAAAGTAACCGTATGATGTTTGCAACGATGCATTTGTATTTACAACCTGGATTATATAAAGCATAAATAAAAACGTATGGCAAAAAGTACATCTAACAGTGATTTTCTGCAAAATTTTATATTTTCACAATTTTGAAGAAAAACTTTGATTATTTGCGGTTTTGGAATAAAACGATCAAACTAATTCATTTTTTTTTTTTTATTCATCTTGTGTGTCTGCATCATTATAAAGTAAAAAAAAAAAACATTCCATAAAAATTTCATTGAGAAAAATTGGGTTTTTTATCAAAATTTGAGAAAAAACAGAAATTCAAAATGGCGACTTTGAGGTCACATGACTACCTAATTATGCAAAATACCAAATATCAATGTTCCTCGCGTAGGCCAACCTATTGCTCGCTCCAACACACAAAAAGAATTTCGAAATAACCTCTTTTAGTATTTTTTTTAAATTATTTTAAAAATTAACTTTTTTCGTTAAAAAAAGTCCCAGCACAGGGGGTACATATACCTACAGCAGTGAAAGGGTTAATAGGGGTGTCCCCTGAACAGTGGTACCCCTATTCAAGTACCACAGTATTCAGTAGGCCTATACCGACGTTTATTCTAAGGATTCAGTGGAGAAAAGTCTGGTTTATTGCTCAAAAGGCGTTAAAATATGAAGTTGAATGTTACTTTGAGACTGCTGTAGTTGTGACAAAATTATAAAAAGGTGTCCCCTTAAATAGGGGTTATTTGACCATTTGGCACACTCAGAAAGTGTCCCCGTCGCCTTAATGAGGTGTCCCCTTATAGACCTAATAGGGGTCGACCGTAGTGTTAAAAGATATATTGCCCCTCGTTTCACGGAAAAGTGTACACTTAATAGGGGTGTCCCCTGAACAGGGTGTCCCAAAGGAGGAGTTTTTCTGTATTTTACCTTTATGCCACAAAGACATACGTTATAGGAGCAAATATAACCCGGGCACTTTCCACAACTAACTTCTCTATGTTCTCACACGGTGGAGCTAGGGTTAAGATAAAATCAGCTTATAGGTGACAGCAAAAAAATCATAACACAGCCTTA
>NW_022723233.1:0-799 GCF_011630105.1 Anneissia japonica
CTGGATCACCAAAAGACCTGGCAGACAAGTAATTTCCAAATGTGATATTTAGCATAGGCCCTACTCTCTTTTTATTATATAAAAATGGTTATTTTTGTTTTTGTTGACTAGGATTCAGTATCTAAATGCGCTAGGCCTAGCTAGCAAGAAGGTAGGCTAGACCTACCTAGTCCTAGGCCTATTTTTTTTCATGCTACGGACTATTGGACTATTAGGCCTATTGTACTAAAGGCCTAGGTCCTAGTACAAACAATTTCCCACTGTCAGTGTCAGTACAGTGGTATATCGTACTTACCTTTCTGAAGTGCATTAACATAGGACTAGGCCTATGCATAGTCATGATGATTCATCTGTATTTAGGGCACATAGAAAAAATTAGTAGATGTCACTCTACTCTTTTTTTTTTTTTTTTAATGGTTTTTTAAATTTTTTTATTGGAACAATATAATATTGTTTTTTTGTTTTTTTTTTTTTTTAATGGTTTTTTAAATTTTTTTATTGGAACAATATAATATTGTTTTTTTGTTTTTTTTTATCGATGAGGGAGGGATCGTTTCTGTTTGGCAAGAATATTGTAAGGTAAATATTGTATAAAAAATGGTTTAATTTAATGTTTTTTTAAACAAAATGTATTTCCAGTCACAAAATTACATTGTTTTTTTATGCTGTTGAATTGAAATACATGTCAAATGAGGCCACAGAAATTTTTTTTTTATTCCTGCATCAGTATTTCTCAAATTTTTGACACGTGCGGGAGTGAACCTACAGTAGGCCTACTTTTCTAGAAGACAGCAAAATG
>NW_022723234.1:0-1200 GCF_011630105.1 Anneissia japonica
TCGTGTAATGTTTTTCTTATCCCCTTTAACATCTTATTATTTAAAGAACAGTTTTTCTTGCGTTCTTAACGTGTAAGGCAGCTTAATGGTAGTTTTCGCTACACGACGTTAACCTCAATTTAAACGTTCGTACCCGACATGCAACGCGATAGCTGTAAACAAATCGAAATACGCATGCGCAAACCCGTAACTAGCGTACGTCGAGCACGTAAAATCCTGAAATTTACGTACTCTGCGCAAGATGAACAAATTATGACGTAATCCGTTAAGTTAAGGTTAACGTCGTGCGGCGGAAACTACCTATTCGTAAACACGATTAATGTAAGTTTTCCAGTAGATTGTATATTATGTTTTATTGGATTAATAAGCAAGTACGATAAATGATAATATTATGATGACAACTAATATGGATGTTGCCAAGTTTGAAAGTAAAATCAACTTGAAATCGCTTTTTATAGAGTTATCAAGTTTTCTAGACAAACCAATAATAATAAAAAAAAAAAAAAATCCTAGCGTACTGCGATAAACATCCACATAACATTAAAACTTAATATTGAGTTAATTACAATGTTATCTTATTTCTCCCAAAGTTTTATGGGAATTTTATGGTCTCTTCTACAGTTTATGGAAATTTTATATTATTAGTACTAGATTATTTTGTTTCAATCGTTGTTTTCTTTAATTTTAAATTGCGCTAACTATTGCTGAGAATTATTTAGGATCGTTAGCATTTTAAAAATATATCACTGTTATTTAAAAAAATGTTTACTATGTTTTAATATTGTCAGCTTGATGTTCTTGTCTTTTAACCTTTATATTTTTAGTGAAGTCGTAGAATTGAACGTTCTTTTTACTATAACAAAAAATGCATTTATATACAGTATTTAGAAATGACTATTTTAATTGTTATAAATTATTATGACTTTATTGAGGGTCACTAATTATAAGCTTCGGCGGGATGGACCACCCTCACTAAAGATTGTTGAAATAGAAAATTAAATAAAAAAATAATTAGGCCTAATGATGGTATTGTACAATAATCTACGTGTGTAGAAACTTCAATTTTCACAGTTTTTTTAACAATAAAGTTATCTTATCCTATTGTTGTTTTTGTTGTTTATTCTGCAATTCACATTTAACATAAAAAGGAATTACCAGGATAACCCATCAAGCCACACAGGGCTTAATTCCAATGGGGTG
>NW_022723235.1:0-1662 GCF_011630105.1 Anneissia japonica
AGATGAAAATTATCATAATGTATTAATGTTGATAACAAAATTATTTCATCTGGTACCAATCTAAGCTCTTCTTTCCTTAGATGATAGATGTGCTCACAAAGAGAGCCACATTTCACACTGAAGGGTGTGTACGGCATCAGTAAGAATGTTTAAGGTTATATCGGTTGATGAGGAATTTATTGATTAGGCCTATAATAGCAAATTGCATCAATTTATTTTGCAAAAACAAGGTTTCCAGCTTCAGAGGGGGGGGGGCACATCCCCTGTCCGCACAAGGGCACACATTGGCGATAACACCAGGCGCGTAACAGGGGTCTTGGGTCAGAGTGGGTATTTATTTTCCCGGTTAGTAATGTACCATACCCACCCCACCCCATTCCCCATATAGAAAACAATACGACATAGGGCTTATCTTATTTAATATAGGCCCCACACGTGTGTTTGAAACTAAATATAATCATTTTCATCATGGTTTTATTTATTACAAACATATTCTTTCACCATCAATACACATTGAGGTCCTTCTTTTTCGTTAAAACGATCTATCTTAAATTTGTCTTTCTTGAGTTTGGAACTATTATGTGTTTAAATAACTTAAAAGGATAAACCTAAAAAAAGCCCTAAAAAATGCGCCCCAAAATCTTTTTGTTTTTTAAATTCTAATTTCGTCTGGATTGATGAAAACTCCCTAAAATGTGCAATTTATAGAGGAAATTGGCCTACCGTAACAAGGAATGCGCGCAAAGAATTTGAGAATGTTAGACACTTTCAGAGGATGCAGTTGTCAAGAGGTGGGGAAAGATTTTCCAAAGATGGATATTTTCCCCTCTTGTCCCCCGGTGTTTTTAATTCTAATTTCGTTGGAATTGATCAAAACTCCCTACAATATGCACATTTTAGAGGAAATTTGCCCATCTTAACAAGACATGCGCACGAAGCGCGCGAAATTTGATGTTTTTAGGCACTTTCAGGGGATGAAAAGGGCATTTATAAAGGGGTGGGGAATATTTTCCAAAGATAGATATTTTCCCCTGGTCCTCCAGTGGTTACGCCATCGGGCAGCATAGATCAAAGGAGTTATGACAGCTTTTAAAGTGGACAAGGGGTTGCAGGGTGTTGTGAGTCTGGTCATTATGATATCTTCCTTTTTATTCTTGTTTATTTTTCTCTTCTCTTTTTCTTTTCCTTTCCTTTTCTTTTCCTCTTCTTTCTCTTTCCCTCCCTCTCCCCTCTTTCTTTTCTCTTATTACCCAGCCCGGTACGTACGACGGCTTGGTCAGCCCGACAAAAACCGTCAGGGGAGGGGTAGTTTTCCCCCTGCTCCCCCTCCGCCTGTTACGACACTGGCTAACACGCCAATCATCCCCCCCCCAATGAAAAATACTCTTCTACGCCACTGCCCCAGAGCCTTCCATTTAAAAGGAGTCTTTAACAAATTTACTTCCACAGGAGACTCTTGCCTGATGGTGCAACCGTTTCGTTCGTGTCATGTGTCGAGGTTTTATTATTATTATTATTATTATTATTATTATTATTATTATTATTATTATTATTATTATTATTATTATTATTATTATCTAATTGTTTTTATTGTCATTTTTTTTCGATTTCTTCAAATTTTTACCAACCGGTTTTTTATACTTTGTCTATTGTGCCCGCATA
>NW_022723236.1:0-913 GCF_011630105.1 Anneissia japonica
TACATACATATATGCATACATATACATACATATACAGTATACATATATATATATATATACATATATATATATATACATTATATATTTATTATATATATAATATATATGTATTCTTTATTAGCCCACTCTGAGAGAGAGGGCTTATATGATGATTCTGAGCGAATTTTGAAGTCATTTGTTTTTCTATCTCCTCCTTCGTTTGTGACGCGATTAGGCCGATCTTGCACTAATATGGAAGATAAGGCCTGGGGAATTTAAAGTATGAAGAGTTTTGTCGGGAAATATGTGAAAAGTATGTTTTTTTAATCATATTTCCTAACACTACGGTGGATTTCCTACGAAAGCGTGTTCGTCATTGATCAGATTACAAATCGCCTGATTCCAGATTGTGTTTATCAACCAATCACGGCCTGGAATTGTAAGCTTTGCGGCTAATAAATACGTCTGCACGAGTCTAGTTGGCAGCGAAGAATGAGCCGTTTTGTGGTGCTTGCAGGGTGGGTGGTCTCTCCCCTGAGAGATAAACAATGTACACTACTGTAATGCAGGCTGGCCTAGAGCTAGAGGAAGACGAAGTAGGCCTATAGGTTGGCTGGGTAGTACGTGTGTGTAATAGATCAGATAACAGGAAATGTAGGCTAGTTGCTTTTATGTGTATTAATTAAACCACATAATATTCAAATTAGTAGCGATGAGTGTATGTCTGCAGCAGATTTCGTGTCAATGTACTGTAATGCAGGCTGGCCTGACGAAGACGGGAAGCACGAAGACGAATAGGCTGGCTTGGTACATACGTGTGTGTAGGCATAGGCCCTAGTCTAGATCAGATACTACAGGAAATAAATGTGGGCTACAAGTTGCTTTTATGTGTATTAAACCACACATTCAAATCAGTCAGTAGCGATGAGTGTAT
>NW_022723237.1:0-531 GCF_011630105.1 Anneissia japonica
TTTGTGTATCCGAGGAAATCAAATTTCAATTTTACTTGTATTATTGACAATAAAATTACTTTGAACTTATTTGTTTGAATAATTTTGTTTTAGAAAGATTACTGTGCTGTTACTTAACTCGTTCTATCCAAATATCTATTACAAAAATACAAACTAATACTATCCAGGGTTGCAGCTGTATAAACCTAAAGGTGGGTGATAGACATTTTAAGGGTGGGTGGGTGATAAAATTGGTATATTCTAAGTAATATGAATGGATTTTAAGGACTGGGTGAACCCGCCCACCTCCACCCAGCATACATCCCAGACTATCAGTATTCAATAGGCATATGGAGCACTGTATAATACACAAAACATCAGCTCTTGATGTATATTACCTTTGATGTCTGTTGTCGGTGAAAAACATTACTAAAGTCATTAAACAGGGGCAGATATAGAGAGGGGCCCCCCTCGCTTTTGAAAAGTCAAAAAAAAAAAAAAAAAAAAAAGAGGAGGAAAAAAATGTATCACCCAAAAGGCCTCAGAAGTTAT
>NW_022723238.1:0-875 GCF_011630105.1 Anneissia japonica
TTGGTCATTTAGAGAGAATGGATGAAAATAGAGTAGCTAAGAGATGCTGGAACTGGACACCGTGTTGGAAAAGACCAAGAGGACGACCGAGGAAACGATGGATAGACACAATTAAAGATACTTTAAATAGGAATAACATGCCCACCTTCCAAGAATTAAGAAATAGCGGTGAGATGTTAGACAGACAAAAATGGAGAGAGAGGCTAGCACCACTGACAGGCGGAAGCCTACCTGGGAGCTGAAGTAAGAAGTAAGTAAGTAAGTAATATAATATTATTAATATAGTACAGTATATCATTATTCTAATGCTTTAAAAAAAATTATAGTTTATGATTCAAATTAATATTAGCGTTAGTACTGTTCTTCTTACAATACGTCATCATCATCTTCATCTTCCTCTTCCTCATTGTCATCCTCATCCTCATTGTAAGCCCCATTATAATAAGGATGTTGATAATGAGGAGGAGAAAAAAGATGATGAGGTGGAGAAGAAAGATGATGAGGTAGATGATGGTGAGGAAGAAGATGATGGTGATTATGATTGATGATATCGTCGATGAGGATGATTGTGATGATGATGATGAGGATGATACAAAAGGATTGATGAGAATGATGATGATAATGAATGATGAGAATCATCATTCATCATCATCATCATCATCATCATCATCACCATCATCATCATCATCATCATCATCATAATCATCCTCATCCAGAATACAATACAGTAATATATTAATGCTTATTTATTATTATTGAAATCATTATTAATATTATTACTGAATTTTATATATTACTGTATTGTATTTCTGGCTGTTTAATTACGTTTACTTTTTAGCTGTTGCTTATCATTTTTGTATCTCTACTGAGATCCA
>NW_022723239.1:0-2058 GCF_011630105.1 Anneissia japonica
TTTGCGAAGAGTTGTTTTACTTCTTCAATTTCTGCCTATTTACAGGCTGTTTCTTTTTCGGTGTTAGAGGCTGTAATATAAACAAAACATGTCTTATTGCTCCAGAATGTATGGGAATGACCTAAGCAAGCTGGTATACTACACTGACATGTATCTAGGGGAGAGGTTTCGACTGTCAGTAGCATTGTGTAAAAAAAAATTTGGTAGCACAATTTTTTTTTTGTAGCACGTATTTCAACATCCCTTCCACATCCCTCCACACACCAACAGTGTCTCCCCCCCCCCACAAATTATAATGCAAGAAAGAAGACATGAAAAAGAAGGGATGTTTTAAAAATGGAAAAAAGACAAGAGAAAGGGTAATAATTGAATTTCCAGCAATATTCTCACAGAAATTGTCAGTATTTCTAAGATGGTGGATGGAACTTTGTCTTTATGAGATTATTATAGATCAATTTACACAGAATAAAACCTTAGAAATGATCTGTTTTTTTCACCCTTCAATGATTAAAAAAGATAAGTTCGCGAAAAAGGGAATAAAGAAGTCTCGCCTGAGCAGTTTAGTACTGGAATGATATTATTTCCTGTTCGCTTAAACGTTTTACTTTTCTATGTACACATTTAAAAAAAAAGCTATTGTAATCGTTTTAAACAGCATTTAATTTTTACAAAATATTCACAAACTGTTAACTATACAAGCATTATTTGCAATGTTATTTGAAATATTTACAATAGTTCTGCACAATATATCTGTACAACCCTATGGTTAAAATACACTGCTAATACAAGGACTATAGAGCACTATAGACCAAAACGAGCTCTAACGAGCTCCTAATGGGTCGTTGGTTTACGCCCTAAAACGACCAATCCATGTGTTAGGCCTTACCACAAAGGATTGATTGCAAACACTGTTATCTTAATCCTATAATTACTAGCATTGCTTATATTACGTAACACCCTCATAAACAGAAATCTCTCTCTCATGTGTGACGCTTGAATGACTCTTTATTATTGTGTAGGACTAGCGATAATAAACTATCTGTGTACAGCAGTAAGAGTGTGGCCTCGCCAGCTAGGCCCTATACAAGAAAAAAAAACAAGAAAACAAAAAACGAAAGGACTGCCACGGAAACACAAATTGCGTGCACCACGCTTATAATATCAACGCCACGCTAAATAAATATGTAATATGTAATTTATAACCATACATGTGAAAACAGCCTCTTTGTACGCCGCCTGTACACGTGCCAGTACAGTAAATACTGGCCGGAGGTTAATGATCAATGCTGGATGGGTAGTTCGCCGTTCAGAACCGTTATTATTAGGCGAGATGGTCGTAATAGTAAGTGAATTGTCCATTTTTTATGGATAATAATTGATAAAACAACGTTTATTAACGTTTTTTTATGCTGAATTTCGGCTGGTAACTCCAAAATATACTATGGCTATACCATTGCCTACCTGGTGAAAGTTTCACTTACAACTCGCTCCCAATAATTACTCTGTTCTTGCTTTTCCTATATTACAACTGCTCCCTTGTACTGCGCATAGAAAAACTTGTATTTTGCACAATATAAGTTATGAATACATTTTACCGTTTAATCGTAAATAAATAAAAATATACCCCCCTCCCCGATTGCAAATGGACGGTTCTAAACTGTGTATGCACGTGGTCTGTTCTTCAAGCAATGCTCGAACGCTCCACCACCGCAGTTCAATCAGTGACACAATTATTAATTCAAAAAACGTTTTATATTTTAATAATGTTTTATCTAATTTGACTAGTCTTCCATTTTCTCTTTTTATATCAGGCTATCACAAAATCAAAATTACAAGATTATTTTAAGTCGTTTTATAATTCTCTCTTTCAACACTTGTAACTTTTTAAATATTTTCTCTTTTTATATCAGGCTATCACAAAATCAAAATTACCAAGATTATTTTAAGTCGTTTTATAATTTCTCTCTTTCAACACTTGTAACTTTTTAAAGCATCAAGAGATGCTACGGAGCAAATTATACATGCATTCGTCACTTCATGTCTCGATTTTGGAAATTC
>NW_022723240.1:0-194 GCF_011630105.1 Anneissia japonica
GCTCTGTGATTGATGACGTTTCATATCAACGCGCGCTTGTCTGGTGGGGATTTCCTCTAACTCCATTGACCACTCTGCTGTGCGAGTACATTTTTTACAAACACCTGTGTTGAACAATAAACCAACCATTTTAATACCGTACGGCATTAACTAGGATGCTTTAGACAGAAGAAGACTGCCGTTTTGTTCAAACG
>NW_022723240.1:285-765 GCF_011630105.1 Anneissia japonica
TGTATGATTTTTAAGGTATGAGAGTGCAATTTCCGGGCACTTAGAGGTCCATATTCTCAAAATGTTTGCACCTCAGCCCCAACTATGTGGGCCCGAGGTCGTGTGGACTCTCACGCACCCCTACTTTATAATTTGGGGGGGAAAAATGTAAAAAGTCTACAGCACACGGTAAGCTCTGTGATTGATGACGTTTCATATCAACGCGCGCTTGTCTGGCGGGGATTTCCTCTGACTCCCCTGACCACTCTGCTGCGAGAGTACATTTTTTACAAACACCGGTGTTGAACAATAAACCAACCATTTTACAACGACACTAACTAGGATGCTTTAGACAGAAGAAGACTGCCGTTTTGTTCAAAAGACCCTCGAACCTAACACCAGCGAATTAATTGCGTATTGTTGATATGAACATAAGGTACCTGTATGATTTTTAAGGTATGAGAGTGCAATTTCCGGGCACTTAGAGGTCCATATTCTCAA
>NW_022723241.1:0-848 GCF_011630105.1 Anneissia japonica
CGTTGACGAGGTTGGTCGCGGCCTTCGGCCCGGACGGAAGCGACGACGCGGTCGGTCTCCGTTACTCGGTGTTCGTCGACTGCGTCGTGTTCCGGAAGAGAAGTTTCGACATGACGTCGCTCGACAGATGGTTGAGGATCTACGAGGGCGTGGACGAGGAGAACAACCTCGCGAGACACCTCAACCTGTCGACGGTCAGCGACAGGTGGGAGGTCGTGGAACCGTTCGACTACTCCGGAATCGAGGATTCGGACTTCCTCTCGGCCGACCACGTTTTTCTAGACGAAGAACCCGAGTTCTTTGAAAGTAATCGACTGAGCAAGAGCGCGTTGACGCGACTTATTCGGACCGAGGCAACCGAAGTCGACGTGAGAGCGATGCGATTCGCGGTCGAAAGAAGGGACGGTCCCCTGGATTCGGATATCGCGAACGCCGTAGCCTCAAATCGGTGGAACGTCCTGCGGACTTTGGAGATACACGACACCGAGGTCACCGACGCCTTCCTGAACGTGCTGCTGAACAACTGCGACACGTTGGTGACTCTGAAACTTGACGGGTGCGTGGGACCGACATTCGCCGAAGTGCGCGTGACTATGAAAAACACGCGCTGGCACCTGCTGCTATCCGGCATGAACGTGGATCCCGAAAAGTTGGTGAATGCCGTGCAACCTTCAGGTCCGGATTTTCACCAACATCACTTTGAATATTTGCTGTTGGATCGTTGCATATACGATAAAAGATCGCTGATATCGTGTATCAGGGATCACGGGTGGTTTCACGTGGACTTGAGAGACTCCGAAACCGAAAGTTTCATCGCAGCAAGATCATTCGCTTTCGAAATTACGTAA
>NW_022723242.1:0-612 GCF_011630105.1 Anneissia japonica
CATATTTCGAGTACTTTTCCGAAAAACTTCAAACTTTCAATGGAATAGTGTTTGTATTAGGCTATCTCACCGTGCCTAACAAAAAAAAATATATTTTGACTCAACTTTTAAACATTGTCACTTTTTGCACAAAAGTGCTTATCTCGCCGAGTTGAGCACTTAGTGCAAATTTTTGACTTTCCGCCATATTTCGAGTACTTTTCCGAAAAACTTCAAACTTTCAATGGAATAGTGTTTGTTTCAGGCTATCTCACCGTGCCTAACAAAAATATTACATTTTGACTCAACTTTTTAACATTGTCACTTTTTCCACAAAAGTGCTTATCTAGCCGAGTTGAGCCCTTAGTGCAAATTTTTGACTTTCCGCCATATTTCGAGTACATTTCCGAAAAACTTCAAACTTTCAATGGAATAGTGTTTGTTTCAGGCTATCTCACCGTGCCTAACAAAAAAAAAAAATTACATTTTGACTCAAATTTTAACATTGTCACTTTTTGCACAAAAGTGCTTATCTCGCCGAGTTGAGCACTTAGTGCAAATTTTTGAGTTTCCGCCATGTTTCGAGTATTTTTCCGAAAAACTTCAAACTTTCTATAGAATAGTATTTGTTTC
>NW_022723243.1:0-873 GCF_011630105.1 Anneissia japonica
CCTAGGCGTAATTTACTTGCTAGGGCGGCTAGGGTAGGTCTACACTATACACTGTGGCAGCTGCAGGGGGATGTTTAAATTTGAAAACCCAAAATATAAAGAGATTGGTATACTATTATCTCATTTATAATAATTGTTTTAGTGAATGTTTTAGGCGCTTCTTAGCCTTTCTGGACAAAACAGCAATAAACCAAACTGCAATATTATAAGTCAAAACTGGATTGGAATTATTAATATTAAGATAATTAATTTTTAATTACTAATTATGCATGACTATTAAATGTAATTTTACATATTTTATGGATTAACAAAATATATGTTTTAATTTTTTTGATAAACAGAAATACCGAAAAAAAAAGAAGCTACGCCAACAGACGTCCCTGGACCTCTGGAGAGAAAAGCTGTGTAATCGAATTGTTTTAGAATGAAATTGAGTCCGGTGTTACCCCAAATGTGCAGGCATGCATGCAGGCACTGAACGAAAACCCCATTCTTATGAATCGCAGTTGGTCAAACATCAAGGATTTTGTTATTGCTGAAAGAAAACGTAGATTCAGAAAACTTAAACATTAAATCTACAATTGCTATGTTCATCATACAGGTAATTATTTTTATTGCACTTCAATGGTGCATATAATTAGTGAAATTGCAACGTATAAGAGACAGATTTTATATTCTTAAAAAAGAATTCTGCCACAAAATACATGAAAAAAAAAATAATGGTTTTCTTCATACACTAATAATTACACTTATTTGACTTTTAAGTAGGAAGGAAGATTTTTTATTCATAATTTTCACAGGATTGACTTTTATAATGATTCAAACGTGGTTTATATATATGTTATAGGTCAAAGTTTGTTTCAAATTTTAAAT
>NW_022723244.1:0-1280 GCF_011630105.1 Anneissia japonica
AGTGCCAGGGTAGTATTGCACTATTTTAGAATATCCCAAATCTATGTTTTTATTTGAAATTTAATCTTTGATAAATTTTTGTTCAAAACCTACAAAAAATAACAGAAATTATTTTGGTCTTGTCTGTAGGCGCCCTACATATTTGCATTAGGTGTGACTATGTAACACCTCTATAATATCGTACAGTAATATATTACAGTACAATAATAAATTTCTATCATTGAAAAATGTGTCAAATAAGAACATCTTGAGTCTAAACTTGGCAAAAAATAACACAGACTCTGGGCACAAAATTTACTAGTTCTGATAAAATAAACAAGTGTAGCAAACATTACAGGTACATAAACATAATGACGATAATGATGATGATGATGACGATGATGATGAAACAATAAAGTTATTATTATTCCAGTGCTTCAAATTATTCATGAAGTCACACTTAGAAGCCACATCTTCCCCTCTTGAGGATAAAGGGATTAAAAAAATGTCGCGATCCGGAATAAATGATTTCTTGATGGTCATAACAAGGTAGAAAATTTCAAATTTGTGGTGGCAGTTGTCGCATCTTAACAATAACAAGGATCTCTCGAAGCAAAATTAAATCAATAAACACCAATCACCTGTGAGGAAGAGTCTGGATACTGAATATTCCACAAACACCATTTTAATCAAGTTTCTACCAAATCACAATACGATACACATGTATTTTCCGAAACAAAAAATACAAAAATATCGCTGAAAGTGAATACAGATCAAAGATGTTTATAAGATCTTTGGTGCAGATTTATAGAATTATAGAGGGCTCATGTCAGTTGTGAACTGATAAACGTTAATATGCAGTGTTCGCTGCTTGTGGATGAACATATTATAGGATTTAAATTATTTTAATCGAATATATTATGGGAATTTGTTATGGAAATGTATAGCACTACCTACTATAAATATGCCAGTTCTGTCTGGTTTTGTAATAGCAAAACTGCATTAGATAAGATAAAAAATCTTCAATGGTAAAGACTATTTTGGCTACCAAAGAGGCACGTTATTAGATGGGAATCATTATCATCACAACAAAATAATATTAAGGCAGATTATTTTCACCGTTTAAAGAATGATGGCAGGTGGCCAAGATTAATTTTTAAGGCAATAATGAAGATAGACTAAAAATGGTGTTGGTTCTCACATTTAAAATCATATTTGAGAAAAAAAGGTTTGGAAACCTCTTTAAATTGTGAACCAGCTAATGGCTGGTCCGAAACGTTTACAATTAACCACACGAATAA
>NW_022723245.1:0-1118 GCF_011630105.1 Anneissia japonica
GAGGACCTTTAATTTTGAAGAATTTAAAAGTCATTAAAAGACACCACAGAAGTCGGGAAAGCTCATTTCCCGCCACCTAGGAATCAAAATTTTCCCGGGAAAGAACCACAGGACCCCACCCCCAACCCTTTCTTTTTGGGATTTATCGATTCATGGAAAAACTACGTATGCAACTTACTCAATCTTTTATGTATGTATACACACATAAGGCCTATTTACTGTATTCACAATGGGAAAAAATTATCTGACCGTTTACAAGAGTGGAAAACCTTGAATTTACAAGAACCTAATTACTTTTAAGTTCTTCAAAACTCAAGGTGTTCCCCTCTTGAAAATTATTATAATGAAACAATGAACCCAGAGAAAGGGAGGTTCGGAAAATGTTGATTTCTAAATGGTGGAAAAGTATTTTTTAATGACTTTAATTTAAAAGACACCTCAGAAGTCGGGCATAACCACCGGGGGACAAGGGGAAAATATCCATCTGTGGAAAATCTTTCCCCATTGAATGCCCTTTTCACCCGGGAAAGTGCCTGAAAACCTCAAATTTTAAATCGCATATTTTGTTGAGGTAGGCCAATTTCCTCTAAAAATTGCACATTTTAGGGAGTTTTTATCAATTCCGACGAAATTAGAATTAAAAAAACAAAAATTTTTCGCGCGCATTTTTTAATGTTAAAGCTTGTGTAGCTTGTGCTTGCTCTCCTTTGCCTTCTAAGTCATAACACATAGTCCCAAACTCAAGAAAGAAAATTTAAGATAGATCGTTTTACCTAAAAGAGGGGCCTTACTGTGTAATGATGTTGAAAGAAGTATAGCTTTGTAATAAATAAAGCCATAAGGAAAATGCTTATATTCAGTTTAAAAAAACGAGTGTGGCCATATATAACATAAGAGCATTTCTTGTTGAGGTAGGCCAATTTCCTCTAAAAATAGCACATTCTAGGGAGTTTTGATCAATTCCGACGAAATTAGAATTAAAAAACACGAAAATTGTTCGCGCGCTTGGCGCGCATTTTTTAATGTTGAAGCTTGTGCTTGCTCTCCTTTATTTTCGAAGTCATAACACATAGTCCCAAACTCAAGAAAGAAAATTTAAGATAGATCGTTTTACCTAA
>NW_022723246.1:0-640 GCF_011630105.1 Anneissia japonica
TCATGGATAACATCAACAACAAATCTAAATTGCTAACGAGCACAAACATTTAAAAACGGAAAAACTGTACAGTAAAATGTACAATAGTCAGCGAGTTCAAACAAAATATAAAAAAAGTCTCGCCTTGGGTAGCATCTTTTTAAAGAAAATCATTAATTTCATTAAAAAAAAACACAAGTTACTTATTGATTAAATAATTCTATTTTAAATAAGAAATGATTATGCACAGTAAATGTAACATAGGACAACAAGTTCTACTGAAACTGTTAATTACTTCAAGGTTTTATCTAAGTGCAAATCCAAGTTTAATTGTTTATTTAAAGAAATGCTTTGGATCAAAGAACTGGAACCTACACTTAACAAACAAACTGATTCAGTCAAAGCCAAATTGTTTATCTAGTTAATCTGCTAAGAAGGGCTAATTATTGCTTAGATCCATTGTGGCTCCACACAGTAGGCCCTATTGATATGTAAATTATTTACTTCCTGTCACTGCTTGGCATTTTTGTTTTTAGTTTTTTAATTTACTTGATTTTGAGAATGGTTCCATGATGGACCCGAAACGTCGATGTTTTTTGTCATTAAATTTTGTTTTGAGATTATGTTCTTAATTGATTTAATAAATAAAAGCCACAAATAA
>NW_022723247.1:0-1604 GCF_011630105.1 Anneissia japonica
GCTAAACGTGGTTAAACAGGGGTAGAACGTCAAATGAGTGCTTTTATAAAAAAATAAAAAATAAATAAAATAAAAAAAACCAGAAAAATCAACAAATCAAGTAAACATACAGTAAAGTATTAATGTTTAAAAGGGTTGTACTGCTACATTCTTTCGATTTTATCCGCACCTTATGTACAGTCAGTGTGACAATTTAGGAGTTGGTTTACAGCACAGCAATATACCGGTACTGCTGTACAATAATAGTTCTTTTCTTTGAAAAGTGTGTAAAATAACTTACAAAATAAGAATATTTTTGAGCCTGAATTGGCAAGAAGTAAGAACACTTAGCCTGAGCAAAATGTTACCGTACTGGTTCTAATTTATAAAAAGTGTATATTATTACAATAGGTTATGCCTCACCGATATTTTAACCTTGAATAGTGTAAATTTATATTATTAGGCTATTAATGCTACTTTTTCATGAGTGGTCTACTGTTTAATGCAAATATATTAAAGACTGGACAATAAATGTTTAATAAAAGTTCAATTTTTCTCGTGAAGACCAGCTCATATACAATCTGTATAATCAGCGGGGTCTACTGTTAGGTCATATGGTGTTAGCACCTAATGTTGAGAGTTATTGGGCAATTTTTTTACAAACGTCTATGTAAATTTATATTGCTCAACTCAAGTGACAGGTGACAATAGGTGAGTCAAACAGGTAAGTACAAAGAGAAAAGAAAAGAAACAAATACTGTAAGGTAGCCATACTGTAGCCAGCTATTGGGACAGTTGCTGTCTGCACCGAACGTAATCGGTAAGCGAACATAAAATTCCAATATTGGGATATGAATTTTTCTAATGGGTCCACAAAGAATGGGTCTACAATTTTCTAAAATTTAAGGGAATGGGTCAGATTGTTCAGATTTTTGCGTAAAATGGGTCCACATTGTTTGAATTTACGCCCTAATTTTGTCCCGCACGCTGTTTGAAAATCCTGGCTACGGCATTGGACGTAAACACCGTTAAAGAGTGTAGAAACGCACGTGAGAAAATACTGTAAACTAACATTAATAGATTCAAGACATTTCTTGTGGTTTTCAGATTAGATTCGATCCTCCATACATAGGTATTGGTTATAAATAAACCAACAACAAAACAAGTTGCTCACATAAGACCAAATCGAGAAAGGTTTATTTCTGATTATATAAACAACGGATTTTAATCACAATATAAGTAGAAAAGGTCTTTGTGTTTGGGGCTTGCCAGGCAAGACCAAACTTGTTTTGAGTACGACAGAGGTGGGGGATTTTACGACATATTTAGTCTGCGATCCGTGGTAAAACATCTTTGTTTGCCTTGATTACTCAGTTCATTGTGCAAACAAGTGAAAAGGTTCACGAAATAGCCCATGGGCATTAGGCTATTTGTACTACAGATAGAAAGCAACCGTCCGTTTAACTGCTGTAATACACGCAGCCTATTATGTTATTCACGAGCCCATTCGAGTTGTCAAAACACCAAACACGCAAGTGCATTACTTGTTATTTTATTAACAGTGGTTATTATTCTACAAATATGCCTAAATTGAAAATGGTATGGGAAACATATATTCAAATGCG
>NW_022723248.1:0-620 GCF_011630105.1 Anneissia japonica
GTAATTATTTACTAATTATATTTTTGTATTTGCAGTTGTATTCATAATTATAGTAATAATTATTATGTATAAAAGAATGATTATATAGATGATGATAAAATACTCTGATTAATTTTAGTTTTCTTAAATGCAAATAGGATTAATGATAGTTTAATTTAATTGTTAGAAGTCATTTTGCCTCAAGTACGTGCTGCTGAGTCAAGCATTATTTTACAAGCTGATAAAATTTATCTTTCTGTATAGTTAATGCTTTAAAATACGTGTGTGTGTTGTTTTTTTTTTTTTTTTGTTTTTTTTTTTTTTGTTTTTTGTAACATTAGCTTTTCTAGTGCATTGTCACGTAAATAGCGCCATCTTTTTTCAACTACCAAATCAGAATCTTGGATTCCTCTATGCTTATACGAAATATTCGTGCAGCAACTTTATAATTTATAACAAATCGAACTCAATAAATTTAGTTATTGGATTAATTAATCATTACTTTTAATAACAAAATAAATATTGGTAACAATTGTAGCGAAATTGATGAAGATTAAACTTTTCTAAAATGTTTTGTATTGCCGGGCATCCTTAATTTACAGATAAAATTCGTAATCAGAAGCACCAAAGAATGCATAAGC
>NW_022723249.1:0-675 GCF_011630105.1 Anneissia japonica
TTTTACTTTGTAGAGTATGTCAAAACCACAGGCCCTAAACTTCCAGCCCGGTGATTCAGTACACCACAAGGAAGACGTTCCAAGTCCACTTGATACGCCGTGGCGTATCAACAATTGAAAACTACTTTTATACATTACCAGTGCGTTTTATAAATGAAATTAAAATTCCTGTAGTAAAATAACATAGTCATTTGGTACATTCAAGCGTTTAAAAACGATTTAATGATTATACATTTTAAATTTAATTATTTTGAAAAATTATTATAAAAATAATAACCCATATGGAATGGTAGAGTCCATGGTTAATCAACGACGCAACAAAACATGTGCTTCGCTGTTTGAAAAGGGGTGAAAGCAATACATTGAACAGCAATCTAGAGAAAACACGGAGAAAACAATATTTTACAGTATACAATACAATACCTTTTTTAAAGAGCCTGATATATATTCTTTTACACTAAACTTCGATTAATCAATATTGAAATAGAATAGAGTCTAGGTTTGTGCCGCATCAAAACATGTGTTTCATCGGTAGATAAGGGTGAGAGCAGTGCATGTAACTGCTATCTGGAGATTGTTCTTGCTTTTTTTGAAACGTTTCTCGTCACATTCAATGGATATACTGTTCCACCAAAGTTCCAGATTAATCAATATTAAAATAGATAACATATAGGC
>NW_022723250.1:0-978 GCF_011630105.1 Anneissia japonica
TTCAACATACAGCAGGGGCTGATCAAGAATTTTTCAAATGTGAAAATTCAGTGAAAATTTGGTTAAAATCGGCTCAGTAACAAAGGAGAACATCCCGGACACACAAACCCCAATTTCTTTTATAGATTATAGCCCTCATATAGATGCACCACTCCTATGTGTTCCATCGATGTAAAGGTGTAATTTCCAAAATAAATAATTATAAATAATGTTAGATGCAGTTCAGCAGATATCAGACGTTATACGTACAGTAAATTGGTGGCGCTATACAACTAATTGGTTTACGATGGTCATGATGCCAACACGTGGTGTTTTGACACAATTTTACCGCGAGTGGTACAACTGTGTCATAATTACTACGCGTAGTACGCGTAGTACGTGTAGTACGTGTAGTACGCGTAGTACGTGTAGTACGCGTAGTACGCGTAGTACGTGTAGTACGCGTACTACGCGTACTACGCGTAGTAATTATGACACAGTTGAACCGCCATAGATCTGACGTCATCATAGCCGAAGCACATGTCTAGTCTGCAAAACACCCCACGAAAATGGACCAATTGGCGGGCAGGCAGAGTTTTTGGGGGAGCGACCTGTTTTGTTTACAACTACTGCCGACCAGCAAGTGGCATTGCCCAAAGAAGAATGTGTGCTAGGAAAAACATAATCAAACCTAAAGAAATGCACGCAAAAACAATATAAAAGTCGCATCAGTTTTATTGGTAATAATTAAATTTGCTGAGCAGTACAGCAAAACAACAGGTACTGTATGTGTTGAATTTGCGTAGGCTAGGCAGTCAAAAGAATCCAGGGCTTTGATAAATTAATTAAATAGCTAGGCCCTGACTACAACAATCTTGTTCGAAATGGGTTCAGTACAAGTTTTACAAACTAAACTGGACGAAAAACTGAACAGTGGAGCCGGTCCGGAGGGGTGTCTGTATTGTGAGAATAGACTGCAACTTACAACATACGATCATG
>NW_022723251.1:0-543 GCF_011630105.1 Anneissia japonica
ACATTAGCGC
Source organism: Anneissia japonica (assembly GCF_011630105.1). NCBI lineage: Eukaryota > Metazoa > Echinodermata > Crinoidea > Comatulida > Comatulidae > Anneissia > Anneissia japonica. Next base: position 11 of record NW_022723251.1, read on the forward strand.
AGGGGTGTATCCAGGATTTTTCTGGGTGGGTCATAATTTTCTGGATCTTTTCAGTGGGGAATGGAAAATTGATTACAGGGCCACCAGCTTAAACTGGATGGCAGGCTCAGTTTCAAAATTACTGGAATTGTGATAGATTACGACAGGCAATTGGCAAGGTCTTTGGACTCATTGCTTTGCATCAATACTTTTTCATTTATGTCATTGTGAAAAAGGCCCTAGAAAAAAATGTTTTTGGAAAAAATATCAATCAATCAATCATTTTATTTCCAATTCAAAGAATTTACAACAGATAAGTAGTAAACATTGAAAATCAAAATCAAAGGAATTGGAAAAAGGCAAACATAACAAGAAGAACTTTAAGCATGTAGCCCAAATAATAATAAGAATAACAATAATAATAATAATAATAATAATACTGTAATAATAATAATAATAATAATGATAATAACAACAATAACAATACATAATAACAATAATAAAAAAAATAATAAAGTAATAATAATAATATACACGAATGTTATAGAAATATT
>NW_022723252.1:0-1334 GCF_011630105.1 Anneissia japonica
GCGCCTTGGGTCGGACTGTTCCATTTTTTTCGAAGGGGTGTTCCGTTTTGGGAACAATGGCAATTTAGTCGGTTATCCAGGTAAGTATCTCACTCATTGATTTGTGTAATTTAATTCAATTCTATATTTAATTTCTTTCATATGCCAGTGGGCCATCCACACAACATAATTACATGATAGAAATAAATCATGACAGAAAACAAGTGACAATGTAATATTGTCTACTAGAATGTCACTCCAATAATGCCTTATGACCAGCATACCCCACCCTACTGAAGTATACCTGTCTCTTATACACATCTAGATGTGTATAAGAGACAGGGTATAGCGTTGCTTAAATTACTATTTTACATTATTTGTATCACAATTTCTCTTAATTGTGTTGATTTATAGTCATTGAATGTTGATGTTAAATCACTTTTATTTCAATTCATATGAAATATATTCATACAAAAAATACTGCAATTTGCATAACATGATACAAACAATAAAAAAAATTAAAGTAATTACTGAATAAAAAATAATAAATACTTCTCCCGAGGTTACATCCTTAAAAGTGATGAACCGGGCGAGAGAGAATCAAGTAGAAAAAAATTACTTTTGTTTGTATTCCTACCCATTCATTCAGTTTAATTGTATTATTGTGCACTAGTATTTTATATTATTAATGTTTAAAATTTAAGAATAAGTGTGGATTTCCTTTGAATGTTGATTAATATGAACATATGAGCTGTCATTTATTGATTCACTCTCTTTGTTTCCAATGTGTTACAGTATAAAGAGACTCCACTTCACAAGCTGTTAAAAGCCAAACATAAATTCAGAGATCACCTAGATACTGCAAGATTTCTTTTGGATGCTGGGGCTGATGTAAATATAAAGAATGAGGTAAAATACTGTATACAAGATATATAGGGGAGTAAATAATGTCATTCAAATTTGTATGAATATGTATGGTCACATAATTGCTGCTATTAAAGAAGAAATACAATATGTTTGTGTAAATTGTATTTTGGAGATATCCCTACAGTATAAACATAGTAATATTAATAAAATACTAATAATTTATATTAATACATAAATTTTGAGTGTTTTAATAATTTTATGGTGATGATGCTTCCAATAATAATATTGTATCTGTTTGTTGTTTTCAATGTTTATCAATAATTTAATTGCCTTTTACTGTCTGTCCATGTCTTTCATTGTATGCAGCAGGCAAAAAGAATTTATTTCATCACATGTTTGGTTAATGATAATAAAGCAATCTTAAATCTTAAATATTTTATTAAATGAAGGTATTGCAGTTCCATTGGTGATGTGGAAGATAAAAATAA
>NW_022723253.1:0-1026 GCF_011630105.1 Anneissia japonica
TGCATACGATTTTTTTCCATTAGTCGATAAATCTCCAAAAAAAGGGGGGTCCGGGGGTTGTCCCCAGGGAAAATTTTGATTCCTAGAAGGCGGGAAATGAGCTTCCCGACTTCTAAGTTGTCTTTTAATTAATTTTAAGTTCTTCAAAATTCAAGGTTTCCTCTCTTGAAAACGGTCAGGTAATTTTTTCCACTTGTTGTTACAGTAAATAGGCCTTATGTGTGTATACATAGGCCTACATTAAAAAAAATTGAGTAGTTGAATACGAATATTTTTTTTCATGAATCGATAAATGCTAAAAAGAAAGGGAGGTCCGGGGGTTCTCCCCCGGGAAAATTTTGATTCCTAGATGGCGAGAAATGAGCTTTTCCGACTTCTGATGTGTCTTAATTACTTTTAAGTTCTTCAAAATTCAAGGTTTTCCCCTCTTCATAAACGGTCAGGTAATTTTTTCCCATTGCTTTTACAGCAAAAATAGGCCTTATGTGTGTATACATACATAAAAAAAAAATGAGTAGTTGCATACGATTTTTTCCATGAATCGATAAATCCCAAAAAGAAAGGGGGGACTGGGGGTTCTCCCCCGGGAAACTTTTAATTCCTAGAAGGCAGAAATTAGTTTTCCTGACTTTTGAGGTGTCTTGTAGTTACTTTTAAGTTCTTAAAAATTAAAGGTTTCCTCCTCTTGAAAAATATTATAATGAATCAATGAACCCAAAGAGAAAAGAGAGGTTCAGGTTCTCAGGTGGGAAATAAGCTTTCCAGACTTCTGAAGTATCTTTTAGCGACTTCAATTTAAGTTCTTCAAAATTCAAGGTTTCCCCCTCTTGAAAACGGTCAGGTAATTTTTTTTTTCCATTGTTATTACAGTAGATAGACCTTAGGCATATGTGTGTATACATACATAAAAAAAATGAGTAGTTGCATACGAATTTATTTTTCCATGAGTCGATAAATCCCAAAAAAAGGGGGTCGGGGGATTCTCCCCCGGGAATATTTTGATTCCTAAAAGGCGGAAATGAGCTT
>NW_022723254.1:0-597 GCF_011630105.1 Anneissia japonica
AAGGAAACATAAGAAAGACAAAGAAAAGGAAAAGAACAGGAAACTTAAGAAATATAAATGAAAATGAATGGATAAGCAAACATAAGAAAGAAAAATGAAAGAAAAGAAAAAGTTCACATGAGAAAGAACAAGGAAAGAAAGTGAAGGTTACATGAGAAAGAAAAGAGAAAGAAAAGATAAGGAAACATAAGAAGGACAAAGAAAAGGAAAAGAAACATGAAACTTAAGAAATATGATGAAAAGGAATGGATAATGAATCATAAGAAAGAAAAATGTTAGAATAGAAAAGGTCACATGAGAAAGAACAAGGAAAGAAAGATAATCTGAGAAAGTAAAGAGAAAGAAAGAAAAGGCAGCATAAGAAAGACAAAGAAAACGAAAGTACAGGAGAATTAAGAAAGACAACGAAAAGGAATAGATAAGGTTACATAAGAAAGAAAAAATGAAAAGAAAGAAAAAGTCACATGAGAAAGAACTAAAAAAGAAAGATAAGGTAACATTAGAAAGAAATAGACAAAAAATAAATAAATAAATAAATTAAAATATATATATATATATTATATATATATATATATATATATATATATATAAGGAAAC
>NW_022723255.1:0-509 GCF_011630105.1 Anneissia japonica
GTTGAAGGGGTTCTTCCGCTTCCTTGAGTATTTGATGGGTCCTCGGTTCGTTCCAGCCTTCTCCCGACCCCTGGAGTCGGCTGTACGTCGTTTCCCGATTGACGTGTGTAATTTTCCGGGCAGCGTCGAGCAATGTGTCCCTCCTGTCTGCAATTATAACACACCAGTCTTCTCCTCTGTTGCCACATTTTCCCGTCCTGCCCAGCTGGGGTTTCGGGTACTGACATCGTCTGTTTTGAACGCAGGTTTGCCTCTATACGTCCCATCCAATCTGCTATTTTTCTCTCAAAGGCTACCTGCCTTGAATCTTCCTCCGGTATAAGCGGTCTAACATATTTCATAGGCTGTCTAGGGGGCCTTTCATCCTCCAATTTTAAGAAACTCTCTGTGGATAACGCTGCACGTATGGCTTCGTCTAGAGTGGAAGGCGCCGCTCGGAATATTCCTTCTCTTATTTCCGGTCTTCCTACTGCCTCCATATAGTGCCCCTTCGCTAAGCGTTCCACTCC
>NW_022723256.1:0-952 GCF_011630105.1 Anneissia japonica
GTTCTTGACTCCCTGACCCCAGCAAATTTCTCCCATCCGAAAAATTGGCCATTCCAATTCCTCCACTCTTCCCAGTCAGGAACATCAGGCCTGATACCGTCGACTCTGGCGGCACCACTGGGTATACAGTAATAGTATTGAGAATAGTGTTGCTTTCATTTTAGGTGGGAGAAAGGCGCTTATTTAAGCAACCATTAAATAAAACATTTGGTATAATTTAGCATTTCCCACCAGCCCTTGGCATAACTTGATTTGGATCACTGGTCACAAAGAAAGGTATAGGCCAAGCATTCAATTAAGTGTTGCGGACGCATATATAACGCTAAATGTTTGGATCTTAAAGAAGATAGAGAGTAGTAATGTGATCTACCTGTATTTTAATGATGGAACCGGTAGTTCGAATGGAGGAATTTTTGTCTTGCTTAAACAGCTTGTTTACCACCTCCCCATGCTACAATGTATCTTGCAACAATAGAAATCCTGATCATTTTACTTGTAAATACTTGCATAATTTTGAAAATGATGTATTTTTAAAATGTTTATAAATTTATGTAAAAAACCAGAACCCCATAACCCACCCCGTCGCCTTTTCAACCACACCCCGACAAAACACCCTCTCTAACAAGGATTGACGAATAAAACACTTCTTATGTCTACTAAATTCATCAGAACAACAGGGATGTCATAATCAGTACGTGGATGTTTCAGCGTTATGAAGGTATAAACCAATTTCCCCCCAGGTATCACTAATTAACTCTCTGGGGTTTCGACTTAAAAATAGAAGATTTCTGTTCCCCAACCTATTTCCAGCCATCCATAGAAAAATAGTCTATGAAACCCATGTAGTTTCTGTCATGCTATAGAACTGCAACAGCTTGTTTGTCCCTAGAAGTGTATTAGATGATCTTGACATTGCCCAAAGACATCACCTCCGCAACATTTTAAATATTAA
>NW_022723257.1:0-822 GCF_011630105.1 Anneissia japonica
TCGAAACCATTGCCTATAAAAGGGAGTGGCTTAGGTCCTGGTATACCACGCTGTTTCCAGTACGAATAGTTCCATATGCCGTAAATGTACAGCAGAGTCAATACGAGCGCGATAAGTAGCCATGTCGTTGCTTCCAGCCCGAGAAATTCCATTACGGATGGTTGTTGCATAGAGAAAATAGAACAGTTCTATTTTCTCTATTGTTGTTGTGACCACGATTCCTTTGAATTGAATTAACGGTTTCCTCAGAATATTACAGCTTGTAACTTTCTGCTCTGCGACTATGCAGTGCTACAGTATGCACATTATGGATATTTTTATGACGGTCAGTAATGAATGAAGAATGAATTTTAACAGCACACCTCTGATTTATATGTCGTCGGAATTATAACAATATCAACGACCAAATTATCTCTCATTGAGAGCGCCTTTACATACGAGAATGAACTGTAAACATAACACAGTCCAATGCACGGCTAGATGATAATGCATACAATTGTCAAATTGACACCTGATACCATATAAGGGCATTCACGAAGCCGAGTAGCGGCTTATGGAACACCGTATAATAAGGTAATATAGAACGCTGGGAAAAACTACAGTCCAGCTCAAAAGTACAATGTAAACTAATAATACATGATGACGTACTAGTGCTAATACAGTAACTTGAAATCCGTCTTAAAATATTTTCAAAAAATTAATAAAATATATGCTATAAACATTACGACAATATTTTGCTAGCAGTGCAATTTTATTTCCTGAATTCGACCTCAAGGTAGCTTCCTCATGGGCTAACGGTACACTGTGGGTGATCAGTCAAGC
>NW_022723258.1:0-618 GCF_011630105.1 Anneissia japonica
GACATTGGTGTCATCAATCATTAATGCATGTTATGTAGGCATACGTCATTATATTAATGCATTGGTAGTAGAGCTATGTCATTTCAATAATGCATTCTATGTAGGCGTACTTCATTTTATTAATGTATTGGTAGTAGACTTAATGCATGCTATGTAGGCGTATGTCATGTTATTAATGCATTGGTGGTAGACATGTCATTTTATTAATGCATGCTATTTAGGTGTACGTCCTGTTATTAATGCATTGGTAGTAGACCTATGTCATTTCAATAATGCATGCTACGTAGGCATACATCATTTTATTAATGCATTGGTAGCAGACCTATATCATTTCAATAATGCATGCTACGTAGGCATACATCATTTTATTAATGCATTGGTAGCAGACCTATGTCATTTCAATAATGCATGCTACGTAGGCATACATCATTTTATTAATGCATTGGTAGCAGACCTATGTCATTTCAATAATGCATGCTATGTAGTTGTACATCATTTTATTAATGCATTGGTAGTAGACCTATGTCATTTATTAATACATTGGTATTGGTAATATAGTATGTTGTGTATCAATTATGTATTATTAATGCAAGTCCCAACTGTTCTTTCATGATATAT
>NW_022723259.1:0-1097 GCF_011630105.1 Anneissia japonica
TATTATAAATAATAAGTACATAATTCTTTGTAAATTACTTTATGCCTATAATAGCTTGTTTTGTTATGTAATAAATGTGTTGAGTATATTGATATTGATTATGCGATGAAGTTTTTTTTTGTCTTTCGTTGTGATTAAAACATGCCAATTTTCAGAAAATATTTTCCAGTTTTATTATATTACCATCTTTTATTACATAGATCTTTTTCAAAACATAACTGCTTTTATAACATTGTATAGACCCATTAAACACAAAAACTGCTCTGGCTTCGGAGGCTTCGCCCACAACCCCACCGGGGCCCTTAGGCAGTCCCCTGGACCCCACGCCCAGAGAACCCCCCTTGAAATGACCTGGCTACGGGCCTGTAGTAGGTTTCAGAGCCCGGGTCCCTAACATAAAGTAGGAATGAATTAGAATTTGTACAGCATTTAAATCAAAACCAAATTATATATACTGTATATATAATGTTTACATATTTATATATTTTAAAAGTATTCATTTTGAGTGATCTCAGGAAAGAATTTGTATTGGCTAGCAGAAAAAAGCATTAGAAATATAACACTGTTTACAATGGGGCTGGATACGTTCCTGTATTATAGGTCTGTTTACAGGGTTTAATTTTAACCCCTAAATAATAACACGCTTTTGGCTTGTTTGAAGAACACAGTGAAGAATAGGACCACGGAAAGCAACCCAGTGATAAATTTTTGGCGCTATTTATTCTATTTATGGCCTACCGTATATAATCTTGTTCCAAGCCACTCCGTGCACATCCGGTGCCAAATTAAATTGCCTCGCGGGGAAGCATACGGGCCGCCGATTAAGAACCAGGGATATATAGACACATCAGGCTATAAAAGAAAATTTGATTGTGTGGACAGAGCTGATAAATACAAATAAATCAAGCAAAAAAGTAAATTATCAGTAATTGCTCGAGGTATACGTTCAGGGAAAACAAGCAGAAAGAGGGGGTGGGGGCTGGAAATTGTAGGTGGGCCTTATGGTGACTTGGTGAGGTCTAGTATGCAAGTCCCCTGACTCATATTTCCTAAGGTGTGGTGAAGGAGACCTTTGCATGTTGTTGCCACTGTATGGT
>NW_022723260.1:0-4710 GCF_011630105.1 Anneissia japonica
GTGGATGCTTAGTTTATTTTGTCATTCTGATCGCATTTTCTCTACTGTTCCGTTTTAATTTTAAATTTAAATTGTTTTGCATTATATGGCTGTTTGCTGTTTTATGGGTTTTTCCCATTTGCCTTTCAAACTTACTCTCTTTAATCAATAATTCTTATATCTTTAAGCGTCAGTGACAAACATTTTTTTTTCTAACAGGCGGTATACAAATTCAACAATTTATTATTATTTTATTATCATAATTGACCTATCTGATTTGTCGATTTATCAATGCATGTTATTATATTTCAAGTTGGAAATTTTTACAACATATCATAATATGCATCATAATTTTCAACTGTAATTCATTTTATTTAATATCAATAAATTTAATTCCACAACATAATTTTATTAAATAATGATTAATTTGATTTCAGGTTCCGGTTCGTTCGTAGTGACTTCAACTAGTTGCCAAACAACAAAGCTGAAGGAAAACGTGCTCAAGCCGTCAGAATCTGAAAGAAAGGAAATTTTTAGTTACATTACCAATTTATAACACCGAATGAAAATGAAATTTATCGACAACTACTACGATTTTTTTCAATACACCAGCATTGTATAAGGGCACAACTTAATAGCATAAAGGTCAGGGATTTCTGTGTTACAACAGAATTAACAGGGTGTATATAAAATAACGTAAAGAATTAAGTCAACATTATACGGTTTATACAACAACACTATCGCACCAGTGTATGTATGTCTATGGTTAAAAATGATACATAGGCCTAATTGATGGAAAACAAACTTTACATAATTAATTCTTATATTTAATTGCTATGGTACCGTTATACATTGTAAACGATTGCATTTCGTAATTAACATGAATTTAATCCATTTTTGGTTATTTCATACAACAGCTATTGATAGCAGACCTAAATGTAATGTTAAAAATTAATTAATTTAATTTAAATAATATATTTAGGCACATGGGCAAGTCATTACCAATTCCATAGTAAACCACACTGTCCAAGTGGCACAACAGAGGCATTATTTTTTAATAAGTACCATGAATATACTTTGGCCAATGGTTTTATAGGAAGGACGAGGTAGTTCAGTATGGTGGGCACAAGCGAAGATTGGCATTGGTAGGCCTAAGTTTTGAACCAGAAAGTACCGTATGTATACACTCCGAGGCCAGATCTCCTATCATCACGTCACCACGCTCTGTCAAATCTGTAGCTGAAAATACGTTAGTGGTCAATGGTTTTGAACGGTTTAATAAAGATATCAATTATATAGGGCCCAATACTTTATTTTAAATAGCAGCTGTATATAGTGCCCATGTGTACTCAAAATGTATGTTTTCCACGCACACCACCCATATATGTCTTGTACAGTATATAGTGCTAATACCATTTTGGAACATATATCGCAGGTCACAAAAGTGGCCAGCTCACCAACTGAATTTTTTTTTATTGTATTTACTGATTAATATTGCTACTCAACTACCTTTAACAACACACACAGTATGATACAGTATTTTGACAGTATGTTTAATGGTAAATTAATAAAAGATCCTTTAAAATGTATTAAAAATATTACATGCCTCTAATAACATTACGGTACCGTGTATCTCTATGGAAATGATAGCACTATTTTATAAATCTTTATTATTTATTGTTCAGGCCTACTGTTAATCGGGAATTAAAAACGATTTGAAATGCGTGATTACCTTAGCGGGGTTTGAGTGGGCGGAGCATAGGTGGGGGTGCAGGGGCGAATCCCCCTGGCGCTCCAACGATCTGAGCATTTTTAAACGATTTCAGGGAGTGTTTGTTGATAATACCGGGTACATAAACAAAAATATTTTTAATAAAGCCACGTACAATTTGAGTTTCAATGTATGTTTAATTTGAGCACACGAGCTACGTAGATAAACATCTCATTACTCAAACAAAAAGGCATACTGATAATTTTTGAGTGAATGTATTCACGTGGGCCTAAATACTGTACTTATCTGACTGCGTGCGTGCCTTATGCTGACAGTAGCTTCAGTCACTGCATGACCGTTTTTATATTTTTAATAAAACCAGGGAACAGTGAAAAAAAAAAAAATTCTAATTTTAAATACATATTGCCCTGAATTCGTAATCATTCGTTATCACGCGTAGATTGTACTAAATGCGTGACAAATTTATGATCTATGTTTCTGCAAAATGCGTGTTTCATCCAAAATGACTTTAAAATGCGGGACCGTCCTGCACGAAGATGTTTGGTAGCTATGAGATTCGAAACGGCTAATTATAGGTCTAAAACTGGTAGCATATTATTTCTACACAGAAACCAAGTTCTCTTCGATAAATAATTATCAAGAATTTACTACAAAATCCCATACGCAGAAAATATAATTAAATATCAAAAGCAAAGCTATTATCGTCTGCCTTCTTTTATGTATTCTATGCAACCATTATTGCTGTTGATTGAGAGCACCTGATAGATAAGTCCCGCTAAATTGGTGGTAGTCACTGAGTGTGTGCTGAACTAAGATCTTTTAAAAATTAACCTGTGTCATCAGCTCCATTATTCTCTTCTCAATCGAACGGCTGAAATGCAAGTACCAGTATAATATACGCAACGTTTTTCAGAAGAGACATTTAGACCGTTGCTCCCGTGTGCACGTTTTAAATGCAGTATGCCCTTTAGAAAAGAACATGTGATTCTCTCCCGGTGTATACTGCCCCATTCAAAGTACTACACTGGAAATATCTTCAGAAATTCTCAAGTAAGCCTTTGTGTGTTCACACAGAAAATGCTACTAACTGTTCAACTGTAATCACAAATCCAGCATCAAATAAAGTATAACATTAGATGATTAATTATTTATCCATTGAAACCAAGTATGTTATAGTTAATACAGGAAGATTTTTTGGGGTAGAAAATGCTATAACATTTTTATTTTTCAAAATATGATACTTTTAAATAAAAGAATTCCAATATAAATATATTTTTAAATTATTTTCTCCAAAAAGTAATAATGTCGAACTGAATCAGCAAGGCTTGGAACATTGGTTCCACACGTGCACGTTTTCGCAATCTCCATAAAATATAAAGACCCAATTTTAGCATATATTAATGTTGTGAAAATGTTAAATCTGCCAAGCATTTGAATTCTTTCCTGCATTTTACTGGGATTTTATGTATGGCTTCACATTTAGACAGGCTGATTCGAGTTTTGCTACTTTTTTGCCAAGGTTCTTGCGAAAATTCACCAGGGACTGACATGGTCTAAAGGCAAGCAGGCTGCTTTCCCCCTGACATCCCCTCCGGACATTTCCCCCGGACACTTGCCGCATGCATTTTTCCACCGGACTGTCTAAGTTTTCAATTACTTTGCTACCAATATTAAGTTGCTCAGCTATAAAACCCCGCCAGTCACGAAGATTCGCTTCTTTGCTGTCAAGTTCAAGGCAAATTTTCTAGCAGACATTCTCTGGGAGGTCGCACCAATCCATTGGAGCATTACATTCTTCTGCATACTAGTAAGTCAACTTCACTCACTCTTGTGTGCAGATTTTTCATTGCCATCATGTTCATATTCTGAAAATATATGCAACAATTAAAATTATCGACCCTGTTTAATTGGAAGTCGATTTATAGGTATCCGTACTCTCTGTTTTGAGACAATAAACTTTTAAATATTTTATTTTTTTTGCATGTATTCATACATACAAAGTATTATATGTATGTACATATATTTGTATAGGCCTATATATATGTTTGTATATATATATATGTATATACTTATATATATATATATATATTATTAGCTTTTAAGCAAAAGTAGATCAAGAAAACATCTTAGAACATAAAAGTTTCGATCTGTGACCGATTGAAAGTTGTTCCTTTTTAGGGGTTTCCGTTTTTTAAAACAGACAGTAGGCCAGTCTATATTTTCCATCGCGTAATTTAAACATTTTATTTATTAATATGTCTTCTTCCATTTATTCATCTGTTTACAATATCTGAACGTTTCTTATCTTGTTATGGTCTTTTGGGCTTTTTGATTTTTACATCTTGATTTTATTGTTTGATACTGATGTGTCTTGAGGAATACGTAGCATACGTGTCAGATGACTAGCTTCATAGATATAGGCTACTTACCTCTATACAGTATTTTGTAGTTGGGCTTACGTATTTGTAAATTGTTACTAATTTACAATATAAATAAATCGATTGTATTAGTAGCATCAATGAGGTATTGATATCTCCTTGGTAGCATAGTTCCATAGATTTTATATTGTGAACTTCATCTTTCACAAAAGTCATCGGTATGATTTTAATATTAATTTATTTTTTACACAATACATTATTGTGTTTGTATTTCATGTTTTATAATTGCAGTTTGTTATTCGGAATTTTATTAAGTAATGGCTTCAGACAATAAATTAGTTCTAGGAAATACCTTGTATTTTTTTTGTTTAACTTGTGACGTAACGTGTGTGATATTGTTTATTGCGATTTAAGAAATTAAATTCAACGCATGGCAGATTCCGCTATGAAGTAAACCTACATAATGAATAATAAATATAAGTTTAATAATTTAGGCCTATAAATGTATTAATTAATATCGAATCATATATATATATACACATATATATAATATATATATATATATGTATAATGAATAAATGTAGTTGGCAATACTAGCAACGTATAGTGCTCGATACACAT
>NW_022723260.1:5471-11002 GCF_011630105.1 Anneissia japonica
GAGACAGATTATATTCCACATTAGGAAGTTTTTACAACATAACATTTTATACATCCTAATTGTCAACTGTAATTGTTTTATATTTAATATTAATAAAGTTAATTCAATAACATACAGTAATTTATTCAATAATTAATTTGATTTCAGGTTCCGGTTCGTTTGTACTAACGTTAACTAGTTGCCAAGCAACAACGTTGAATGATAACGTGCTCAAGCCTTCAGAAACAAAAGGAAAGGGAATTTTTAGTTACATTACCAATTTATGACACCGAATGAAAACGAAAATTATTGACAATAACTACTCCTACTACTACTGCGACGATTTTTGTCAATACATCACCATTGTATAAGGACACACTTAATCGCATCAAGCTCGGGAAGGCCCTCATTACAACCGAATTATCAGGGCATAGGGCCTATAAAAAATACTAAATGTAAAACATTAAGAAGACATGGTGTATACACCAACAATATCGCAACAGTATATGTGGTATATATCTACAGTTCAAATGATACAGGCCTAATTGTTAGAAAACAAACTTTACGTAAAAATGCCTATGTTTACTTGCTATGGTAAACATTTTAAACAATTGCATTTCGTAATTATGATTAAATATTATTTATAAAGATTTTAATTTAATCCTGTTTTGGTTATTTTTATATAAAAGCTATTGATAATAGACCTAGGCCTATTTATAATGTTAAACAATAATTGATTTAATTTAAATAATATATTTAGGCACATGGGCAAGGGCCTACCAACACCGAATAAATCACTATCCAAGAGGTACAGCACATACATTTTTATATGGATTATGAGTATACTTTGACCAACACTAAGGTGGACACAAGCGAAGATTGGCATTGTAGTGTTGAACCAGGAAATATACATTCCGATACCCGATCTCTCACCATCATGCCTCCTCGATTTGTCATAACGTTAGTGGTCAATCTGTTTTTATGCTACATTGTTTTGAACAGTTTATGAAGATATGGGCTCAATACTTTATTTTAAATAGCAGCTGTATAATTTTCATGAGTACTCTAAATCGAACGTATGTTTTCCTAGCACATCACCTAATATATTTCTTGTATATAATAAAAATACCATTTTGGAACACACTTCGAATGGAGACCATATTCAAACAGTCTATAGCATTTTGCAGGCCTTATTCAATGGATTTCTGAAACCCATAATTTGTAAACACTAATTAAATTTCCATTCATTTGGGTGTTGTTAGGGACGTGAAGATCACGCGGTATGTCCATTACATCTGCAGACTTACATTATAGATTTTGTTCATATGGATCGATCTGCAATCACCGGAGCTAAGGCCAAAAATATTGTTTGTTTACCCTCCTTCACCCGCTTCTAACTCACTGAAAAAAATAGGGGCGGAAAAATAATAAAAAACTTCTTTACAAATTAAAAAAAATGTGAGTGAATTTATCTTTATTTTTTGCCAGATGCCCTACAAATTAGTCTAAAGTTGTTGTCTGATGTAAGATATTGCCATTCTAGGCCTCCGTGGGTTATTTTTTATTCCATCTGATGAGAATTGAAAAAAAAATTTTTCCACCCGCTCCTAGGCCTATTAATCATTTAAAAAAAGAAGGGCAAACAAACAATTTCTTTTATTTGGCCTAATCCAACAAATTTTGGTATCTACAGTACTGAGTGAACCACTTCACTACATCTGATGCTCCATAAATTTCGGTATAAAGAGTGGAGAAAAAAATATCGCTAGTCACAAAATTGCTAACAATTGATTTTTATTTATTTTATTTACTGACTAATATTGCTACAGATACAGATACTGATTTATGTATTGTTAAAAATAAACTGGAAATTACAATGCTCAATACTGCCAATACAAAAGTTAATTTATCTCAATATCCTATACTTTTGATTGTGATCTCGAATCCCAGCTGAGTAGAACAAGTACTTGAAACGGTCTGTGTGTGAATTCACCGTCCTCATTTTACCACTTCTAATTCTAACAATAACGGTGGTTCCTATAATGTCGGCATAGAGCGGATGGTTTTTGTTCTCCGTATAGCTTGAAACACCTTTGCAAGCCGTTCATGGTGGATCAAGCGGACGAACCAATTACTTTCTCCACCCTACCCAGCACCTTCTCAAATCAGTCTATATCCCACTTACTGATATTTCCCGCCCAGTCCGACTTACAATACCCCCAAACAGATAACATTACTGATAAGTAAAACGTTCTACACATATCCTGATTGACCCCAAATAAACTAAGTTTCCTCAAACAATAGAGCCTGTGTTTAATTTTTTCACTATTTGATCAACATGCCCCCCCCCCCCACATTTAAGCTTATTGTCGAAAACCACTCCTTGATACTGATAAGTGTTAATATCTACCTCCTTTTCTTCAATATACATTATCAGAGTCATCCTATTACTTTTCCGGAAATCGTTCGGCACTTCTTTCGTTTTATTTATGTTTAATACAAGAAAATTATGTTCACAGTATTGATAAATTGAACAATCTTAGACCGGTATAAAGAATCATTGTTATGATTGATAGTATAAGACCAACCATTGCCGAGTCGTCTGAAGATATATCTGGATAACTTGGAGATATAGATCTACAATCAATACCGTATCTTGTGGTTCCCCCGTACTGATACACACAATATCAGGAATAATATTACACTGTAACATATTGACAACGTTCGACCAAAAAATTAAAAACAAAGAAAATTAACACGGTGGAATATTCATATCAAATTATTAACTAGTACGTGTGATTCAATTGTATTAAAACTGAACTAAAGTCAAAATACATAATATTCGTTCGTTTGCAGTCATCTAAATGACGGTAAAAGTTTTGAAGCTTATATAATAATGCATCTTCTGTATTCCTATTTTTGCAGTAAGCAAATTTGAGGGGATTCTGACCATTTCCAAAATTCAGTGCCAAATCCTGAAATTCGAAATAGAGGGGGCACAGGAAGGGGCTTTTACAAATGGAGTGTAGACACTTCAACCACACCATGGTTGGGGCTGAGGTAAGAGCATTTATGATTATGGCACCTCTAGTTGGCCGGAAATGGCACTCTCAGACTTAAATTTGAATATATTTTTTTTCTCCACTTTTAAATTTTACAAAATTTATGGAGGGTGGGCCGGCTGGGCCCCCTTGAATCTTAAAAAGTGGAGGGGTGCAGGATGTGTCCCCTGTCCTGTGTCCCCCTGTCCCCACCGATCGACGCTCATGGTGATAGTCGGCAAGCATACGATTTCAAAATTCTAGGTAATAACTTATCAGGTGCACCTGCTTTTAATGCTTTTAACGCTTTAAAATGTTTTGTCACTTCTGCCTCATTGTCTTCGAGTGTAAACTCACATTAATTTAATAAACTATTATTAATCTTGCATTTATTTTCCATTCTATCACTTGAGAAATCGTGCTTATCAAATCTATTAAAGAACTCATTAAGTTCATTAGCATAATGATTGGAAATATTGTTTTAATCCTCTTTACTTTGGATTTGTTATATCCACTCTTCATGTCATTACTTTTGAATTTATTTTCGAGTTTCTTTTGTACTCTAATTTATTTTTATACATAATACTCGTTTCAACTCTTTTTGAATAATTTTGGCTTGGGCCACATCATTATTTTTAAATGCTTGTCATTTTTTCTCAATTATCTCTTATCCTTTTTATTCTTAATTAATTACATTTTTATTTATCCATCTTAAAATTCATCGCCATGCACTTTTACTTTCTTAATTGGGATCACATTATCGGTAAAAAAATTAATATAAGCGTTAACAGTTTCCGTCAATACATCCACATTCTCAGAGTTACCTTTAAAAACAATTCCAGTCACAGTAATTTCAAACTCAAATTGAAGCGGTTAAATTGATTCTTTAGACCACTGTTTACTGTAACCAACTTTGGCTACTCAACTACCTTTGATACCACGCAATGTATGATACAGTATATTATATTATATTATGATAACCATCATATACACTAATTTGAGTAAGGGCCAAAAGTTTGTGACGATTTACCGTCCAGACGTGTACTCAAATCTGGAAAAAATATATCGTGACAAATTTTGAGTTCCTATTTATGTCTATTAAATTATCGAAAGAAAGTAATTTTGCACTAACACGAATCTACAAGGACTTTTCACGCTACAAAAGCAACAAATGTGATAATTCAATATTCAAATTATTTTAGCACAGTACAGTAGAACGAGAAGAGTGTTATTCAGTATATAGGTAAGTGGAACGTACACTTCCGAATATATATTTAGTAGTTATATATTAACCACTAAAATAAGTAAATATGAGACAATTAAGAAATTTCTACATCTATTACAACATTTAAGCTTACATACATAATCCAGGTTTTACTATATAATAATTTTCAGACTAACTAATATCATTTTTGGCTATCAAGTCTCTCAAAAGATAGGAGGGTGACAAGTCAGAAGACAGTTCCCCACGCCATTTAAACTTAATTTAGTTGTACTAGAGTACCCTTTTTGTTTCTGGACCCCTCTAGCAAATATCCGGAACCGACCCAGTACCCACAGCCAAGCGAAAGGCCGCCAATCGGTAATCAAATAGAGCCCCTTTGATATCCTACTGGGAATGTATGCGCTGGGTCATTTAACTTAAGCAAATAACACTTAATTAAGACAGCTACCTCTTCAACCATTAAATAAAACAAAAAATCAATGAAATAACGAAAAGTTGATGAATAATTAAATTTTGTATGCGAAAGTTAAATATTGAAACTACAGTATCAAATAAAGTATGATATTAGAGATAATTTTATTATTTATCCATTGAAACCAAATACGTTATCATTAATACAGAAATAATAATAATATTTTTTTGGTAGAAAATGCTATTTGTGACATTTTTATTTTTCAAAATTTGATACTTTTAAAGAATAAAATTCCAATACAAATATTATTTAATGATATTTTTCACGTTTTGGAAATCGCCACCCAATATAAAGTCCCCAAATTTAGTATGTTTTAATCTTGTTCCCATTTTGAATCTGCCAAGCATTTGAATTTTTCTATGTATTTTACTGCAATTTTATGCATGGCATAATTATTTTATAGGCTGATTCGAGGTTTGCTGCTTTTAGTTTCTCGCCAAGGTTTTTGCAAAACTCTCCAGGGGCTGAAATGATACTGAGGATTTTTAACAGACAGATGGTTGGACATTTTGTAGCTCTGTCCATGTTTTCAATTACTCTGCTACCAATATTAAGTTGTTCAGCTAAACCCCTCCAGTCACGAAGCTTTGTTTCTTCGATATCAAGTTCGAGGCAAAGTTTGTAGCAGACGTCCTCTGGGAGATCGCACCAATCCACTGGACCATACATTCTTCTGCATGCTAATAAGTCAACTTCACTTTCTCTTGAGTATAGACTTTCCATTGCCATCATGTTCATATTCTAAAAATATATGCAACAATTAAAATGATCGATCCTGTTTGATTGGAATCGATTTAAAGGTATACAGTCTGTG